>NC_057807.1:487021751-487321751 GCF_018294505.1 Triticum aestivum
CTTGGCTGGGTTATATTGCTCATATCATGCATATGGTGTCTTGCATTGCCATGCCATCTGCTTAGATTAGACATGGTTTGTGTGAATGCCTCCTGTTTGCTTTCTATATCTGATATGTGAATTATGCAATGCCATGTTTTTCAGCCAGTTATCACATATGTGAATTATGCACCGCCATGGATCCAGGCATCATATATGTGAATTATCTCATGCCATCTTTTTTTTTCATTATGTATTCCATTTGTCGACAATCTATGTATATTGAACTACTCTTCATGTGTATCAGTCATTTGAGCCGGTTATGGAAAAATCTGGAGTGAAAACAAGGTCTTCAGAGCAGGTAATGGTACCTGTTGAATCATATATCTCGATGGTTACAGGGAGCTCCTCAGAGGAGGATTTAGAGACAGATGACCAGTCCTATATCCCACCTGAGGTGTATGCTCTAAGTTGCAATGTTTATATTTCTCATATGATGCATATGGTGTCTTGCATTGTTTAATTTAGACATGATATGCACAATATTGAATTCTATTTGCTTAGTTTAGAGATCATACATGCGAGTGCCAGCTGCTTAGTATATGAATCAATTATGTTAATTATATCATGCCATCCTGTATACTTAGACAACATGTATGTGAATTATTTCATCCCAACCTATTTTAGAAAGACATCATATAGTTTTGTCATGTCATCCTGTTTAGGTACTCATCATATGATGAATTATGCCATTATATCCTCTTAAGTTATCCATCATATATCTGAAACTGTGTCATGCTATCCTGTTTAGTTAGGCATCATATATGTGAAATTGTGTCATGCTGTCCTGTTTGGTTAGACAACATATATGTGAATTACCACATCTGTCTATCATACAATGTCTGCACGTTCAATTTCTTTTCTTGTTTATCAGCCATTTGAATTGGAGGGGGTGATGGAAGTTTCTAAGGGAGCAAAAACCCGTTCTTCACAAAAGACAGTGCTACCCGTCGATGCAGATAGAACCATGGTTGTACTAGCCCACAAACTAGCCCCACCACATAATCGAGACTCTTCCAGATTGCACACTTACACCGTTGGGCAGAGAACCAGCTACAACCCATCTAACCGCAACCCAGCGGATAGTAACCCACTTATAGTTGACAAAGCACCATGTCCACCATAGAGTACCCCCACACGAGCATTTTGTAAAGCTACTGCAGTGCCCAAAGCACGAAGACCACCACAGCTATCCCAAACTCCACGTTTAAAGCAGAAGAGAAACTATTCTCAGGTCAGATTCCATAGCTATGGTCCATACTCCTTTGCTGTTGCATCACTGTATTTACTCATACCAACTACTTTTGAATTTGAAGGATCCAATTGAAACTCCATTTGCGCAACAGGTATGTTTTAAACCTATTTCTTTAACTGGGTTGTTGTTCTAACTTCTTGCTCTATGTTGATTTCAGTTTAAGTTGTATAAACAGTTATGTTCTCATGTGATGCACATTACAAGTGCTGCCAATGCTATGTAGTTTCTCACACTTATATTCTGTCTATGCTGTTGTGTCTTAAAAATATATGAGTTGAACTGTGTCTCTATCTTGATTAGGGAACATAAACTAGAATGATATGGACAATACAGTGACCATAGTACATAGATATATGTTTGTTTCATGCTCTTAACCTGTCCACCTTACTACTGAACCGGTTTACCAAAATGAGTTTCGTATACTACAAGCTAAACCTGTGACGTGTCTGCTTGTTTCTCTTGTAGTATGCAAATAGAATATTTGAGAAGAGCACCCCACTATGCAATGGTAGAGAAAGTAATGCAGATAAGGTTCAAGATAGTGAGACAACCCTGTTGGTCTCCAAGAAAGGTGATAAAAACGATCTTGTAGATAGTGAGAAAACCGCACAGTCATGCGTTGATGTAGTGTTCGAGTTACTAGCCAGTACCGCTGGCACAAGCTCTTCGAACTTCCTGCCTGAATCACTTCGGCTTCTTCAGTCTCAGCTACAAGCTGAAAGGCATCAGTCAGATGTGCTGCGGCAAGAAGCCGAAGGATTGAGGAAGTCCCTGCAGATTTTAGATGCGTACTTTCTTGTGCAACAGCAAGCGCTGGAGGATTTAAGCGCCAAAAAAGAGAAAGTTAATAAGCTTGCTAAGCATCTTGCCAGCATTATGGGTACCCAGGATATTGTCTCTTGAACTCTTCTGAAGTGGTTTCAGTTCTGGACTTGTTTTGCTGCGGCGTTTATATGCTGCTTTGTTCCCTATATTTGCACTGGTCGCGAACTTTGATACCCAGTGGATGTAATATGTGTAATAGCCGTGATAGCCTAGCATAAATTGCTTGCTTATTTATTTCCTTGTTGTCTTGTTTATTTGTTTGCTTGTAGTTAGTGCAGTTCTTTTTCCGCGGTTTGCTAGTGGCTGCAATAACCTATTTTTTAAAACTAGGCCACAATAACCATGGGCTAATATTTACTGTAGTGACACTGGGCCTCCTACGGGCCTTAGAAATAGTGGGCCTTCTACGGGCCATAGAAATAGTAGGCCTTCTACGGGCCGTAGAAACAATGGGCCTTCTACGGGCCGTATCATCAATGGGCCTTATACGGGCCGTATGATCGATTGGCCAAACATGGGCCAATGACAGGCCGCATTATGGCCGTAAACGGGCTAGAGTTGGAATCGTCCGTTCATGGGCCGACCATAACGGGCCATCATTAATAGGCCGTATTTGATGACGCTATGAAAACGGCCCAACGTATTAACGGACCACAAACGGGCCGACTGTAACCATGGGCTGAATTTGGCCCACAAGCAAAAAATGACAGTAACGGGCCGTAAGTAAACGAATGCTGGAAATGAGCCCACGAATAAATGGGCTCTGAGAAGGCCGAAAGATAACATGGGATGGAAACGGCCCAACGGAATAACGAGCCGTTAATGGGTATAAAGTAATACATTGTTCCTTACGGGCCAGTTTCACCACGGGCTATTAATGGGTGTAAAGTGATACACTGTTCATTACGGGCCAGTTTCACCACAGGCCGTTAATAGGCCAAGAGTTACATAGGGCCTCATATGGGCCGAAAGACGTCATGGGCCATACATGGGCTAGAAGTGAAAATGGGCTGGAATCATATTGGATGGCCCAGATGACGCTACTGGGCCTAATTCGGATAGGGCGTAATGGGCCTTGGGTTAGCGGGCTGTAAATGGGCTATATGCGAACAGGCCGTTAACAGGCTTTCCATGGGCCGGCCCGCCACCTTTTGACCAAGTCAAACGGGCCGGCCTTTTCACAGGAATGTGCCTCTGTTGGGTCGTGCCTCGTGTCGAAGTATCATAGGCGCCTTCTGTCCAATGAGTGGATGACATCTGTCCCAACGATGAGCCGACACGTGTTTCCTCCAGCCAATGATGATTTTACATGTGGAAAATCCCCATTGGTCGGGGCTGTTAACGGGTTATCGGATCCAAAACCCGACCCGATAGCTTAACGACGTTCCATTACGGTGGATGCCACGTGTCAGTCACCCTTGACGAAAGCACTTCTGTGACACGTGATTTATCATCATGGAAGTGCACACTTCCGTGATGATAATTTTGGTAATGTCATGGAACACTTCTACGACAGCACAGGTATGACTATCTTGATTCTGGCATAAAATCGTTATGGATGTACATGCATGACAAAAAATGCGACCTACTGTGACAAACACGTATCATGGAAGTGTATTTTTTGTAGTGTATGTTGGTCCTTTACAACCATGGTTCCGACCATGATTGATCATCTTTGATCCTTTTCTCGGACAAGTTAAAGTACTTGCCTTCTGCAGATCAGTACGCCTTCCCAACCTCTATTTTGTTCTCCCTTCGAGTGTTACCCCCTGGTATCTCGAGGATATCAACCCATTGCACTTCATCTTATAAATTTCTAATGGAGTAGTACCTTTCCCCATCATAGTCACTCCACAAGTTCTGGGTTTTCGTCAACCGAGAACGCCGATTAGTGAATCGAATCAACACTGAGATTTGGTACTCCCAGTACTTTGTTGTTGAGAAGTTTAATACCCCATCACGTCACTCCTAGCCTGATCGGCTACATCATTATCGTGCTAATTTTAACTATGCTACTAGGTCCTTAATTCCGGAGCACAACTTTCGATGATGAGCTAAGCTTACGTTGATTTCCTAGTCTTATCGTTCCACCTTGAATGACAAGCTTGAATTCGAGTTTGTGTCATACCCATGGTTCCAATAACCTTTTGCTTCATCATTCCTTTGACTTGGTGTCATCGCTGATTGATTACGTCTTCATGAAATTTCTCGACAAAATATGTCATGATCACCATCAGGATTCTAAGCCCTTCTAGAATATCAATTGAATTCATGATGAGAAGTACCATCCTTGCCCTCGATGATTGATGTTATCGTCGACCACTTTATTGCCTTCCGTTCAACACAAACTTGTTCGTGTTTTGTGTATACCTTGAGATTCTTGCTATCCAGCATTTGATATCCCTTACCTTGGAGTATTACCATCTTTTATGTCAAGAATGTCGTGATAATTTCACCACCTCTTAAGAATTCTTGATACAGGTGATACTTCTTGCCATATTCGTTCATTCCTTGGTCCCCATGTTGTTTCTAACCGAAAAACCGAGAATTGAACGATGTTGTGCGACTTCAAAACTTCTAGAAACCCTATTACTTTGAGTTTAATGATCAATAGTTTATTCTTAGACTATTGGTTATCGAATCACCATTCTAACATTGATATTGTTACCTAAGCCCATATTTCTGGCGCACCTTTCAACCAATGTTTAATTGTGTATGTTTTCCTCGAGGACACCTCACTATATTATTTGATCTAACAAATGTTATCTCTTTGTTCACATAATTGTGGAAATCCATCTTTTGGAAATTCCCATGATTTGTCGCTGAGTTCATCAGCCACCTCCTCATCCTCTCCTTGGTTTACTGATGAACTCTTGTTTCAGAACTCGCTTCCATGGTTTAATTCCCGAGAATCTTACAAGGTCACCTCGACAATTTGTGTTGCACCTTTCTTCTCAGGCATCCTGAGTCTAAGGTATCCTGACGCCAATCATATCTGAATCTCGGTCAGATATGATGGTTGGAACATATTTTCAAGAGTTACAACATTGGTCCCTATATGACCCGGTAAGGTGATGTCATACCTAGCACACCTGGCCAGATGACCTATTGTTGTAGTATCCTTTTTAGCAAGTTTAGCCATTCTTTCATGAGGAAATTGTAAGACTTATTCTATAACTTGTTCGTGATATATCCTTTTTGAATCCAAAGTCTGATCTTTACCCAATGACCATGTCAATGCTATCTCGAAGCATGTCTGTGGTACTCCGATTTTCAATAAAAGTATTTGAAGCACAATTCTAAATTCTATTTATCAATTATCCAAACACTGTTGTTTGGTTAATGTCATGAAATTCCTCTCCCCTTAACTAAAAGGTTTTCTACTTTCTATCCTGTCATGGATATCATGCTCTACTTGTCCTTGGGAATGATATACCCCTGAAACATGTGTTTAAACACATTTTCCTTTCCATTGTTCTGTTTAATATGATAATCATATTTTACTTTCCATTGTTTGTTTGAACCTTTCTTGTGATCTATATGATCTAAGAAGCAATATTCTCCTGCTTATGTAAACACCTCGGTGTACAATTCTGACAGTAAGAACCTGTTACTATTGTTGATGACATTTCGGTAGCCACCGATGGACGAGAACTTTGCCTATTGGTCCGCCTCGTTCAACGAGCAGGAAAATGGTTCTCTTCGTCCCTCGCCCTTGGTATCGACATTGTTGCTGACATAACTGATAGGCTATCCTCTGACATGGCTTGCTATCGTGACCGTGCAAGATGCCAGCGCCTCTTCTACTTTTAACCCACAAGGTGGGCCCATAACCCACAGTTCCACATGATCGAAACCTGACTCTCCTGTACACCCCTGTCCCCAAAGTCAATCCTCACGTTTGACTTCGTATGTAATTCATGGGTCACCTTCCTAGTGATCTATTCTGGGATCAGACACAATACTTATTCCCGTTGTTTTGAACCCCTTTCATGCCCTATTTCAGGCATTAGACGATTGCCTGCCCGCTCGAAACATCCCACGATACCTCCTTTATTTACTCTTGATATTTTCTTAAGTTTCAATTCGAGAGTTACTTTCTACCACATTCCCTGAGTTATCTGTCAGATAGCCAACCTTGTAAGGTCCGTTCTTCCGAAGTTACCCCTTCTCCTTTCGTAAGTACGATGAAATTCCTGAAGAAAGGATGACGACTTCATCATGATAGTCTGGAACAGAGGAATGAAGACGTCAATATAATGGATCGACCTCTTCGATAAGGACAACCAAGACCGACGAGATTTGTTAGAATTTCGTAACCAAATCCTTTCCCCCTTACTCCCCCTCTTAAATCTCGAGACGAGATTTCTTGTACTGGAGGAGAATTGTGACGCCCGGATAATTACCTACAGTAATCCTGCCTTAAGGATGCCATGTCACCATGGTTACTGTTGTTAATCTCACGTTAGTTCAAAACCGATTCAAATTCAAATTTGAAATTAAGGCAAACAACAAAAGTTTTCCAAAAATAAAATTAAAATGTTCAAAATGTGTCGGATAAATCATAGGTAATTGTGGTGGAGAAACCAAACTGTGATAAAGAGTATAAAGGCTCTAAAGTAATTAAACAGTAGTTAAAACAATTCAATAAATGCCTATTGAGTTTTATAAAATATTAGATTATTTTATGTTGGGTTAAGGATTAATGTGGTAGGAGTATATTTACAAATACTAATTTAGGTGCTAGTGGTAAATTTTACAAAACTAAAATAAAAGTAAACTAGAAATGCAACACAAAAGAATATCTAAAAAAAAGACAGGGACAAGAAGCATCCCTCCCCCCACTGGGCTTCGGCCTAACTGGCCTCTGGGCCACTAGGCCGGCCCACCCCACTCCCCATATCCTCCCCTAGGCGACCAAACCCTAGCCCGACCGCACTACCCCACTCCTCCCGTTCAATCCCATCCTCCCTCCTCGCGCCGTCAAGAGGAGTCGCAGAGAGGACCGAGAACCCCCGAAGCCCCCCGCATGTGCCCTCACCTCGGGCCACGTCACTGGTGCCTGGTGCCCTACCTACCCTATGGCTGCGCCGCCTCGCTGGCAACCGCCCACGCTGCCCGCATCTGCTGCCCCGCTGCTCGCCGCTCACTTCTACCCAGCTGCCACGGCCCAGCGCCCGCCCATTGCCGCCTCTCCACGTCCAAGAGCTCTCCGGGGATCGTCTTCATCGACCGCAACCACCAGACCGAGCCGGGACGCCGCACCGTCGTCACCTTCTTCGCTTCTCCCCGACTGGATCCGCCATGGCTGACCGGCGATCTGCATCGCCCTGAACCGCTTCGGCTCCACCGAGTCCCCCACGAGCTTCAATGTGAGCTCCCACCTGCTTCCCCTCTCTCCCGCGTGAATCAACCACCGTGGCATCGTCCCCTGCAAGCCCCAAAGCTGTCGTCCGCCATGGCCGATGAATGCATCGCTGTCGTGCTCCTCGTTGCGTTCCGCTGGTGTGCGCGAGCTCTCAGAGCTGTACAGATGTCGCCTGACCCTTTTCCTCCCTCATTCTCCTCTTGTTTCACCGGATCCGTCGAGCTCTTGTTTCGGCTGCTGCTAGACCTCGTCGCCGGCGTCCATCCCGGCACCTCCAGCACCAACCACTAGCCCCACTCGATGCGCGCCAACACGCTCGTCCTTCTGACGCTCGTGGGTGACCAAATGGTCACTAGAATGCAACTAAAGCGGGCCTCCGCCGTGTACTGTGGCTGCCAGCGGCTAAATGCCGATGCGCTAGAGTGGCACCATTAAATCAGCTCCTAATGGTGCCCTGTGTCCCTGACCAATGGGACCCACATCTAATTAATTATGGGCATAATTATCATACTAATTAAACTAATCATGGTAGCCACTGACGGGCCATGCAACTTCTGCGATTAGATTTAACTCTAATAAAATATGTTAGCAATTTGACCCACTGACCACTAGGCCCCACCCTGACTAATTAAGTTAGTTAGTTTAAATAAACTCTTTTAATATTGCCACAGTCTATGACATGTGGCCCCACCTTTACTGGTTTGACCAGTCAAAGTGCTGACCGTGTATCACCTAGCTAATGACAGATGGGCCCCACCTGCACTGTTCACTGTTGACCTGGTCCACTTTGACTGCTGAGTCAGCAGTTGACTGGGCCCACAAATCAGTCTCTGACTGGGTGTAATACTGGGTGCACTTAAAGAAATAGCTATTTAATATTTCGAATTTAATTAAATATAGTAATGTCAGAAATTGATTAAAACTTTGAAAAATAATATTAAATAATTCGTAACTCAGATGAAAATACTTTGTACATGAAAGTTGCTCAGAACGATGAGACGAATCCGAATACGCAGCCGTTCGTCCGCCACGCATCCCCAACATAGCAAACATGCAACTGCCTCCCTCCGGTTCATCTGTCCGAAAACGTGAAACACCGGGAATACTTTCCCGGATGTTTCCCCCCTTCACCGGTATCGCCTACTACCGCGATTGGGCACCCCTAGCACCGCTCATTGTCATGTCTTGCACTGTCATGCTTATGTTTGCACTGTATTTATTGTTTCTTCCCCCTCTTCTCTCCGGTAGACTACAAGACCGACGCTGCTGCTACCCCGTTCGACTACGGAGTTGACGACCCCTCCTTCTTGCCAGAGCAACCAGGCAAGCCCCCCCTTGATCACCAGATATCACCTAATCTTCTCTCTACTACTTGCAATAGAGTAGTATAGCCTGTTACTGCTTACAGTTTATCCTATCCTGATGCATAGCATGTCCTTGCTTCTACTGTTGTTACCTTTACCTGCAATCATAAATGCTTAGTATAGGATGCTAGTGTACCACCAGTGGCCCGACATTCTTGTCCGTCTGCCATGCTATACTACTGGGTCGTGATCACTCGGGAGGTGATCACGGGCATATGCTATATACTTTATACTGTTACATTACTTATGATACTGTTCGGAGATGGGGGCTGAAGGGACAGGTGGCTCCATCCTGGTAGAGGTGGGCTTGGGTTCCCGACGGCCCCCGACTGTTACTTTGAGGTGGAGCGACAGGGCAGGTTGAGACCACCTAGGAGAGAGGTGGGCCTGGCCCTGGTCGGCATTCGCGGATACTTCAATTAACACACTTAACGAGATCTTGGTATTTGATCTGAGTCTGGCCACTGTCCTATACGCACTAACCAACTACGCGGGAATAGTTATGGGCACTCGGCGTCGTGGTATCAGCCGAAGCCTTCGTGACATCAGCGACTGAGCGGCGTGCGCCGGATTGGACTAGGACGCCTGCTAGGCTAGGTCTGCTTCCGGACGCGTTCGCAACGTGCAGGTGTGCAATGGGCGATGGGCCCAGACCCCTGCGCCATAGGATTTAGACCGGCTTGCTGACCTCTCTGTTGTGCCTAGGTAGGGCTGCGACGTGTTGATCTTCCGAGGCCGGGCATGACCCAAGAAAGTGTGTCCGGCCAAATGGGATTGAGCGTGTTGGGTAATGTGGTGCACCCCTGCAGGGAAGTTTGTCTATTCGAATAACCGTGATCTTCGGTAACAAGACGACTTGGAGTTGTACCTTGACCTTATGACAACTAGAACCGGATACTTAATAAAACACTCCCTTCCAAGTGCCAGATATAACCCGGTGATCGCTCTCTAACAGGGTGACGAGGAGGGGATCACTGGGTAGGTTTATGCTATGCGATGCTACTTGGTGAACTTACCATCTACTCTCTTCTACATGCTGCCAGATGGAGGTGGCCCGAAGCGTAGTCTTCGACAAGATTAGCTATCCCCCTCTTATTCTGGCATTCTGCAGTTCAGTCCATCGATATGGCCCTTTACACATATACCCATGAAGTTGTAGTGTAGCTCCTTGCTTGCGAGTACTTTGGATGAGTACTCACGGTTGCTTTTCTCCCTCTTTCCCCCCTTTCCATTCTACCTGGTTGTCGCAGCCAGATGCTGGAGCCCAGAAGCTTGACGCCACCGTCGACGACGACCACTACTACACCGGAGGTGCCCACTACTACGTGCAGGCCGCTGACGACGACCAGGAGTAGTTTAGGAGGATCCCAGGCAGGAGGCCTGTGCCTCTTTCGATCTATATCCCAGTTTGTGCTAGCCTTCTTAAGGCAAACTGTTTAACTTATGTCTGTACTCAGATATTGTTGCTTCCACTGACTCGTCTATGATCGAGCACTTGTATTCGAGCCCTCGAGGCCCCTGGCTTGTATTATGATGCTTGTATGACCTATTTTATTTTTAGAGTTGAGTTGTGATATCTTCCCGTGAGTCCCTGATCTTGGTCGTACACGTTTGCGTGTATGATTAGTGTACGATTGAATCGGGGGCGTCACAAACTCTTTGCGGTGTGTTCGTTGGGATCTGATGAACTTTGAGTTTATGATCAGTCAGATCTTTTTATATCCATGAAAGTTATTTGAGTTTCTTTGATCTCTTATATGTACGATCTCCTATAGCCTCGTATTTCTTCTAGGATATTTGGGTTTTGTTTGGCCAACTTGATCTATTTATCTTGCAATGGGAAGAGGTGCCCGATAGTGGTTTCCATCTTACGGTGCTTGATCCTAGTGACAGAAAGGGAAACAACACGTATGTATCGTTGCTACCAAGGATAAAAAGATGGGATCTATATCTACGCAATAGATAAACGGATCTTATCTACATCATGTCATCGGTCTTATTACATTACTCCGTTTTTCCACGAACTTAATACACCAGATGCATACTTGATAGCGCTTGATGTGTGGAGTAATAGTAGTAGATGCAGACAGGAGTCGGTCTACTAATCTTGGACATGATGCCTATGTAATGATCATTGCCTGGATATCGTCATAATTATTTGAGGTTCTATCAATTGACCAACCGTAATTTGTTTACCCACCATTTGCTATCTTTCTCGCGAGAAGCCACTAGTGAAACCTACGGCCCCCAGGTCTTCTTCCTCATATATTTGCTTGCGATCTACTTTTCTGTTGCATTTTTATTCAGATCTATTAAACCAAAAATACAAAAAATACTTTGGTGCACTTTATTTTATTTGTGATCTATTATTTCAATCTACTACAAATTTCTGGTTGTGAGGTGTTGTTATTTGTGTGCAGCTACTGTTTACATTGTGTTGCTTGGTTCTCCTACTGGTTCAATAACATTGGTTTCTTCACTGAGGGAAATGCCTACCATCACTGTGCTGCATCATCCCTTCCTCTTTGGGGAAATACCGACGTAGTCCTAGCAGACAGGAGCTTTTCTGGCGATATAGTCAGAGAGCGATCACCAAACCACAGTTCATATGGCGTTGTCTCAACGGATTTAGATGGTACCCTATTTAACGTGAATGCATCCGTCTCTAAAGCATAACCCCAAAACAATGGCGGTAAATCAGTAAGAGACATCATAGATCGCACCATATCTAATAAAGTACGATTACGACGTTCAGACACACCATTACGCTGTGGTGTTCCAGGTGGCATAAGCTATGAAACTATTCCACATTGTTTCAAATGAAGACCAAACTCGTAACTCAAATATTTTCCTCCACGATCAGATCGTAGAAACTTTATTATCTTGTTACGATGATTTTCCACTTCACTTTGAAATTCTTTGAACTTTTCAAATGTTCTAGACTTATGCTTCATCAAGTAGATATACCCATATCTTCTCAAATCATCTGTGAAGGTTAGAAAATAACGATACCCGCCGTGAGCCTCAACACTCATCGGACCGCATACCTCAGTATGTATTATTTCCAATAAGTCTGTTGCTCGCTCCATTGTTTCGGAGAACGGAGTCTTAGTCATCTTGCCCAAGAGGCATGGTTCGCAAGCATCAAGTGAGTCCAAAAGCCCATCAGCATGGAGTTTCTGCATGTGCTTTACACCAATATGACCTAAACGGCAGTGCCACAAATAAGTTGCTCTATCATTATTAAACTTATATCTTTTGGCTTCAATACTATGAATATGTGTATCACTACTATCGAGATTCAACAAAAATAGACCACTCATCAAGGGTGCATGACCATAAAAAATATTACTCATATAAATAGAACAACCATTATTCTCTGATTTAAATGAATAACCATCTCGCATCAAACAAGATCCAGATATAATGTTCATGCTTAACGCTGGCACCAAATAACAATTATTCAGGTCTAAAACTAATCCTGAAGGTAGATGTAGAGGTAGCGTGACAACGACAATCACATCGACTTTGAAACCATTTCCCACGCGCATCGTCACCTTGTCCTTAACCAATGTTCATTTAATCCGTAGCCCCTGTTTCGAGTTGAAAATATGAGCAACAGAACCAGTATCAAATACCTAGGCGTGTCGGAGTAATAGGCCACTGGTAGGCTAACCCGAGTCCCTGAGCCTTTCAAGACATTGGGGCTGGCAGCGCCCCTCAAGGCATCAAGACGAAGTACCGCCTTCTGGTGGCCGACTGGAGGAATAGCCGGCTGCCTGTAGACGGCCAAATTCCGGAAGCCGGCATCAAGACAAGCCGACTCCTAGTGGGCGGCTTCTAGAGAAGCCGACCCCTTGCAGCCGGCCTGTGGCGCCCTCAAAGTCTGCGCCCTCATCAAGGAGACAGGACAGGGTGCGGCTACAGCGTAGCCCATCCCCCCGAGTCTAGGGCCGGGCGTGGCCATAGTGACCCCTACAGGCGGAGATCTCCGCATAGCGCGGCACTGTTGCCACTCCGCCCCTGACGTCACCCTTGCCAGGCGAAGTCCTGCTCCCACGACCGTCTGACGGTACGGCCCAAGGACGACGGGCCCCACCGATCAGTGAGAGCCCGGAAGACGGCTGGAACCCCACCAGTCGGACCCGATGGAGGTCGGCCCCCAGTAGTCGGCCCGCCCCTTCCTCGGGGCCCACACGCCATTAACCAGACGAGACACAGAGTGGCTACAGTGGTCGCCCGCCAGGCAGCGGGGCTGTAGCCACGCTCCCCTGACCAAGCCTGCGTCTTTAGCATCACGTCTACAGTGATCAGCAGCCGACAAGACCCGCGAGCAGCGGGGGCGGCATGTCGGCTCCGTACCAGACCAGTCGGCGGGGCCCACCAGGCGGTGGGCCCCGCCAGGCGGCGGGCCCTAGCAGCCGGCGGAGAAGCCGACGACTAGAGAGACTGACAGCCGGGTCCTACACCCGGCCGGATTACTATTGTACCCCTGGGGGGTAGGCTTATATAAACCCCCCAGGGCACCCATGCAAAGGGTTCCCAAGTTGTTAGAACTAGACTCATACATAGAGAGAGGAGAGAGCTAGCCTAGCTTCCTTCAACCTTTAGCAAACAGCTCAAGGAGCACCATTGTATCACTAGTGCCTTAGTGATCATGCAGAGACCCCGTAGAGCAGGACTAGGGGTGTTATTTCCACGGAGAGCCCCATACCTGGGTAAAGTACACCGGCGTACGTGTCTACGCCTCATCCCGCTTCCTGGCACCGGCGACGTTCTACTCGCTCCCACCATGATAAGCCATCCATTGGCATATGTCGCACCAACCCCCAACAAGGCGCTAATACGAGCATTAGTAAGGTACACATCAATAACTTGTATGTCAAATATACCTTTCACTCTGCCATCCTTCTTATCTGACAAATACTTGGGGCAGTTCCGCTTCTAGTGACCAGTCCCTTTGCAGTAGAAGCACTCAGTCTCAGGCTTAGGTCCAAACTTGTGCTTCTTCACTTGAGCAACAACTTGCTTGCCGTTCTTCTTGAAGTTCCCCTTCTTCCCTTTACCATTTTTCTTGAAACTAGTGGTCTTGTTAACCATCAACACTTGATGCTCCTTCTTGATTTCTACCTCCGCAGCCTTTAGCATCGTGAAGAGCTCGGGAATTGTCTTATCCATCCCTTGCATATTATAGTTCATCATGAAGCTTTTGTAGCTTGGCAGTGATTGAATAACTCTGTCAATGACACTATAAACCAGAAGATTAACTCCCAGTTGAGTCAAGTGGTTGTGGTACCTAGACATTCTGAGTATATGTTCACTGACATAAATATTCTCGTCCATTTTGCAGCTGTAGAACTTATTGGAGACTTCATATCTCTCAATTCGGGCATTTGCTTGAAATATTAACTTCAACTCTTGGAACATCTCATATGCTCCCTGACGTTCAAAACGTCGTTGAAGTCCCGGTTCTAAGCCATAAAGCATGACACTGAACTATCGAGTAGTCATCAACACCCGACTGCCAGGCATTCACAATGTCTGCAGTTGCCGGTGCGGGTGGTACACCTAGCGGTGTTTCCAGGACGTAATTCTTCTATGCAGCAATGAGGATAATCCTCAAGTTATGGACCCAGTCCGTGTAGTTGCTACCATCATCTTTCAACTTAGCTTTCTCTAGGAACGCTTTAAAATTCAAAGGAACAATAGCACGGGCCATTGATCCACAACAACATAGACATGCAAAATACTATCAGGTACTAAGTTCATGCTAAATTAAAGTTCAATTAATCATATTACTTAAGAACTCCCACTTTGATAGACATCCCTCTAATCATCTAAGTGATCACGTGATCCAAATCAACTAAACCATGTATGATCATCACGTGAGATGGAGTAGTTTTCAATGGAGAACATCACTATGTTGATCATATCTACTATATGATTCACGCTTGACCTTTCGGTCTTAGTGTTCCGAGGCCATATCTACATATGCTAGGCTCGTCAAGTTTAACCCGAGTATTCTGCGTGTGCAAAACTGGCTTGCACCCGTTGTATGTGAACGTAGAGCTTATCACACCCAATCATCATGTGGTGTCTCGGCATGACGAACTGTCGCAATGGTGAATACTCAGGGAGAACACCTATACCTTGAAATTTAGTGAGAGATCATCTTATAATGCTACCGCCGAACTAAGCAAAATAAGATGCATAAAGGATAAACATCACATGCAATCAATATAAGTGATATGATATAGCCATCATCATCCTGTGCCTTTGATCTCCATCTCCAAAGCACCATCATGATCACCATCGTCACCGGCTTCACACCTTGATCTCCATTGATGCATCGTTGTCCTCTCACCAACTATTGCTTCTACGACTATCGCTACCGCTTAGTGAAAAAGTAAAGAAATTACATGGTGTTTGCATTTCATACAATAAAGCGACAACCATATGGCTCCTACCAGTTGCCGATAACTGTTACAAAACATGATCATCTCATACAACAAATTATATATCATCATGTCTTGACCATATCACATCGCAGCAAGCCCTGCAAAAATAAGTTAGACGTCCTCTACTTTGTTGTTGCAAATTTTACGTGGCTACTACAGGCTTAGCAAGAACCATTCTTACCTATGCATTAAAACCACACCAATTTTTTATCAAGTGTGTTGTTTTAACCTTTAACAAGGACCGGGCGTAGTCACACTCGATTCAACTAAAGTTGGAGAAATAGACACCCACTAGCCACCTATGTGTGAAGCACGGCGGTAGAACCAGTCTCATGAACGCGGTCATGTAATGTCGGTCTAGGCCGCTTCATCCAACAATACCGCCAAATCAAAATATGACATGCTGGTAAGCAGTATGACTATTATCGCCCAGAATTCTGTGTGTTCTACTCATGCATATAACATCTATGTAAAGACCTGGCTCGGATGCCACTGTTGAGGAACGCAGTATTTCAGAAAATTCCTACGATCACGCAAGATCTATCTAGGATATGCATAGCAACGAGCAGGGAGAGTGTGTCCACGTATCCTCGTAGGCCGAAAGCGGAAGCGTTAAGTAACGTGGTTGATGTAGTCGAATGTCTTCGCGATCCAACTGATCAAGTACCGAACGCACGACACCTCCGCAATCTGCACACGTTCAGCTCGGTGACGTCCCTTGAACTCTAGATCTAGCTGAGGCTGAGGGAGAGTTTCGTCAGCACGACGGCGTGGTGATGGTGATGATGAAGTTACCGACGCAGGGCTTCGCCTAACACTACAAAAAAAGACACATCCGTGACATTTTGGGTCGAACGAATTTTTTTTGTCATACTTATGACACTTCTATGACGATAATTGTGACAAAACACTGTATGATCATAGATGTGGTGGGGTCGTACTTCTATGACAAAAAATCATGATAGAAAATGGGCTTTTCGTCCTGGGCGGGCCGGAGACGCAGCTGCATGACATTCTTTGGGCCGTCCATGACGGAAAAAACCATGGTAGAAGCGAGGACGAGGAAAATATCGGGGTGTTCCCGGTCAGGGTTGGTGGTCGGGGCCGAGCGATGCGTGTTTCTTTCGTACACGCACGCGTGTGGGTGCGAGGCGTTGGGCTCTAACTGAACCCGAGCGATTGCACTGCAGGCTACATGTTACTGAACCCGAGCGATCGATTGATGGCTGTTAGCTGAACCCGATTGAGTGATTCCTTCGCTACTGCAGCTAACTGAAGTCGATCGATGCTGCCTCTGGATGAACAGTGAGCATTGCGGGGGGAGGGGGGTGGATGAACAGTTCCTGGTGGGGGTGGATGAACAAGACCCCGTGGTCTTGCCTCTGGATGAACAGGACCCTGATCAATCGAGCCGGTTGGGGCTGGATGAGCAGGACCCCATGGAGGGCAGGATGAATAGGACCACCCCATGGAGGGCTGGTTGAACAGTAGCCGGTGGAGTAGCGCGCGTGGAGGCTGGATGAACATGAGCCCGTGGATGAACAGTCGCAGGTGGAGGCTGGAGGAGCACTAGTGCAGAACCGGGCAATAGCACCGGTTCGTAAGGCCCTTTAGTGCCGGTTCCACAATCGGCACTAAAGTGTGGGCACTGAAGGCCCCCCCCTTTAGTACCGGTTCAGCACGAACCAGTGCTAAAGGGAAACCACGTGGCATGAGCCAGCTCTGGGGGCGGTAGATCATTAGTACCGGTTGGTAACACCAACCGGTACTAAATGTTTGTGGGTTTTTGTTTTATTTTTTATTTTTCCTTTAAATTTGTGTTATCAATTTAATTTAGGATTGTTTTACGTTATAATGAGTTGTTATACTTGATATGGATATGGATATGGCATATATATATACTTGATCACTTAGCTAGGATCCATATCCAGTTCAAACTAATTTGCGGTTTCTTTCATGCATAAATGATATATATAATAACTCATCATCATCATCACATATTAATAAATAAATAAACTCTGGCATCATATCATCACAAACAACAGTATATATATATATATATATATATATATATATATATATACTAGATAGCTAAAAATCATCGTAGTCGTCATTAATTACCACTATTTAATCATCATAGTCATTACCGCTATATATATATCTAATCACCACCAACACTAGCTTAAAGAAGAAACATTCACTTGTAACAGCTTGCCATAACCTCATTAGTACCGGTTCGTAGTACGAACCAGCACTAAATGGTGATGGTGGGGCCATAGCCTGACCGCAGGCTGACACAGCCTCTTTAGTACCGGTTCGTGGCATGAACCGGTACTAAAGGTTCCCCACGAACCGGTACTATTGATCGCCGCCATGAACCGGCACTAATGTACACATTAGTGCCGGCTCAAATTCAAACCGGCACTAATGTGCTTCACATTTGACCCTTTTTCTACTAGTGGAGGTCGACGGTGGATAAACAGTAGCCCGTGGAGGCTGCAGGGGGTCGACGGTGGAGATGAACAGTATCCCGTGGAGTCCTATTTTGCGGTACGCCACACCCCTCTCGATGAACAGGACCCCCGTTTCGACCGTAGCGCTCCAACACAAGTCCGTTTCCTCCGTTTTGCGGTACGCCACACCCCTCCCGATCAACAGGACCCCCGTTTCGACCATAGGAGGTCCATTTCCTCCGTTTTGCGGTACGCCAGACCCCTCCCGATGAACAGGATCCCGTTTCGAACGTGGTCGGTCGAACACAAGGTCGTTTCCTCCGTTCTGCGGTATGCCAGGCCTCGTTTCCATCTGCTGTTCCGTCCAAGCCCTCCTGATGAAGACGATGATGCATTCCATTCCGACCCATCCGGTTGGCTCCCCGTGAACACGATGATGACCCTGTTTCTCCATTCTGACCCAGCCATGTACACGAGCCCTGGCCGTACGTATGCGCGAGTATGCGTTCGAGACCCTGCCCGTATGTACGTACGTGGTCGTATTTTCTTTATTGCACACTGGCCGCTGTACATACGTATACATGCTACATGCGCGCCTCTACTATGACACGTGCACGCCTCTACATCGACCAGTATTTACGTACCCGTTCGTGACCAGAATGACAATGCTGCGTAAGCTTCGACCAGGTGGGTCCCAACTGTCAGGCACTTCCTTGCCTGCGAAGATGTAGCTGGTGGGTCCCAGCAGTCAGGGGGCGTATGGTTTTTTTTGCCCGGACGCACTTCCTTGCATGCGAACATGTAGCTGGTGGGTCCTAGCAGTCAGGGGGAAATGTTTTTTTGCGAAATATGGTGGCCCATCCGGTGGGTCCCCGCTGTCAGGTGGAGGAATAATTATTTTGCGCGTAATAAGGAGGCACTTCCTTGCTGCGGCCATGGACACAGCTGTCAGCCTCTCCACGTACAGTCCACGTCCGATGGAAGCCGTTCCTTGACCACATTGACCACGCTGCGCCGAGAGCACCAGGGTGGTGGACGATGATGAGGCCTAGGAAGGGACGACACGGAGCCTGGGAAGACGCGGCAGTGGAAGCCCACGTGGAGAGGAGTACGAGGGTTCACTGGTTCGCTGCAGTGTGAGGGTGCCGTCAACGTAGGGCCTGGCCAGCAGTGGGAATAGTAGGGGGCGGTGAGGCCTTGGCGGCAGCACAGCCGGCCACGGGAGGCAAGAGCATGCGGCACGACCGGCGCTACTTTGGGCGGCTGGAGCAAGAAGACCAGAGGTTGAAGAAGCACTAAGGCCGTTGGATGGACATCGTACGGTCACTGGAGCTAGAATCATTCATATTGACTAAGTTGACAAAGCCCTCCGTCCCCGTCAACTTAGTAGGCCCACAAGTCAGCCTCCCACTATGGTGGGTCCCAGCTGGCAGGGGGTATTCATTTTTTTGTGCGCAATAAGGAGGCACTTCCTTGCGTGCGAATATATAGTTGGTGGGTCCGACCTGTCAGCGGAGGGAATGTCTGGTAGAAAATCTTGCAGAGGACCAGCTCCCGCTCCTTCTCTTGCTCCAGGTCCCCAAGGTGGTACTGGTGCAACACCCAGTTGGTCCTCTTCTGGTCGAAGTTCTTGTTGGCGTGCAGCACCAGAACCTTTTTGCTGCCCGTCTGCCGGCCGTTGACCATCACCGGCAAGGTATTGCCGGTGTTGTGCCACATCGCGTGCATGCCGCACTCCGACTGTATCTTGCGATGCGTCCACGTGCCCCTTTTGAATGCCCTGGAATTGCGCTGGAAGGAAAGTTTGCTTAGGCCACTCAGTGTGATACCTGCAGTATTGTCGAATACAGGTTTCAGTGTACGTATTTGGCATTTTCATAACATCTTTGGCATGTTGCAGTCACTTGTTTCACTTTTTATTAACTATCAAATTGTAATTGCTTCACCAGGTCTGCGTCTAAAAAGAAAAATAGAGCTATAAACAAAGGAATATGTTTGTGCAAGTAGACGGCCGATCGTTGTCTTACCTGGAAATTTCTCAGGATGGGTGTAGCATATGCCATGCTCGCTATCGATGGTTGGTATGAACAAATCGATGAGAGGGTGAGATCCCGCGCTGTCAGCACTCACTTTGGCCTCAAGGTGCTCGATCAGCTCCTGATCCGTGGGATCAAACTTGATGCCAGCCGGCAGTACCGGCCAATAGTTTTTCGACTTGCATGGGTTAATTCCAGTTATATGGTACTCAATGTATGATCAATCGACTGTTTTAAGTTAATGGTGAAAGATTTCGACAGATAAGTGGTACTCCAAATCTGAAGTCCAGAATACCCGAACACGCCGCCGAGATTCTTGTGTCACCTCACGCGCAGCGTGTTGTCACGTGAATTCAATGTGTGGACATGATGAATAATTTGACCGACGTATACTACTACTGCTACTGTACTACTTACTAGTCGTATTTAGTGTAACATTTTAACCATAGGTTTAACTAACAAGTATGCACTTGAAGCCTAAGTGATATACTGCACATCATCTCCATCATCATTATCAATACATCCTGCGCAGGTGAGTTAGGATGCACTTGATCCCAAAAAGGTATCTATCCTTTAAACCAGAGGAGTGCTTCAAACTAACAACAGTCCAACAAAAGAGGGTCGTGGTACAACAGCAGAATACATGGGTCAGTCTACATATCAGTAAGAATCAAGTTTTGCATATTTGCTGTTGGCATGAACCACATCGCCGCATGTCGGGTTTGCAAAAGCCATCCATCGCATGGAAGCTTGATGCCTTTCACACACTGAAGATTATCTCGCAACAAGCAGTGTCGACGAATCTCTGCATATGGTGATTCATGAAACCCATGGTATGATGTGTAAACACAGTCCCCCCTGGCAAATGGAAGTTGCATAGCACAGTAATGATCGCCGGTAATATGATCGATGATTGGTTGGATGATCGGATAATTGAGCCCGAGGAACATGGAGTGGCTACCGAGGCTGTAAACCCGCCTCCAGTTGAATACGCCTGGCCCAACGGAGCTGGGATCTTTCTCGAACACAAAGCAGCCATAGCCATTAATGTCATGAATGCCCCAGGCATTGTACTGCATGTGGTTTGATGAAATGGTTTGGTCAATTTGGTACGTGCAAATGAGCATCAAATGACCACCGTCAGCTGAACGAGCGATAAACCACCACCCATCGGCTGGTATGATTCCAGGTCCTGGAATCATGAAGGCCAGCGCATTTGCGTCTGCTGCAACAATTCAAATTGGAGATCAAAAGGACAAAAATAAACAATCATGTTCAGAGTATGTGTCGAATTAAGATTATTATAACAGTGACACATATCATAGACAGCGAATTGCAATGTCGTGGTCATAATCATACCCCAAGTTAAAAAAATAAGCGAATGGCTTTCATATTGTAGCAATATATCATGGTTCAAACATCATGTAACAATGATAGGAAAACAGATATGACAGGGCCTACTCATATTCTACCATAGCACTTACTACATTTATCATATCAACTCTAAGCAATAACATGCGTTGTTATAAAAATCCTGGAAATGAGAGTAACATATAGCAATCATGAGGTTATACTCATAATATCTATTCTAACAATCATTAGACACCAGTTGTTCTCATATGAACTCTAACAATAACATGTGTGGTCATAAAAATCTAGGATATGAGAGGAACATATAGCAATGATGTGGTTATAGACATACTATATATTCTAAATTTGTAACAATGAATAGGCAGTCGTATTCCTAAGGTAAAGATGAGATGAGATAGAACAATTACATGATGATAGATTCCACCAGTATAGGAAGCTAATCTGTGTGTCGACCGCATAAACGATGCCATCATGCACTATAGCATCAGACAATAGTGTTAGGTGAAGAGGATCGACGATGAGCCATAACCATGTATGGCGACCGAATTCCAGATAGACTAATCCCATGTTGAACACGACAATGATCTTGTAATCCATGTAGTCTTCTGATGGTGTGGGCATTTCGCAGATTACAACCTTCAGCAGACAGAGGTCGATCCAAAAGCTCGACGCGTCTCGTGCGTAGTAGGCAGGAGTGTCCGGCGGGCCGTGAGCCTCGATGGCGGCGGTATCCAAAGATGGAAGGGTGATCTCTCGCTGGGTGTAGATATCCACGAGACGCCACGGACTACCGGATTGGTGTATGAGGATGATCCAATTGGCCTTCATGCCCGCCCAGTAGTGGCTGCGCATGAAGGGCAGGTGGACGGGTAGTGGTAGCATGTGGAAGGGCACCACAGCAACCTCCGTAGGATCGTCAAGTCGGTGTCTGGGCCACCTGCGAGGATCGGGCATCAGCAAGCAGGGTGTCTTGAAAAGAGCCGGCCGGTTGCAGATGAGTAGACGGTACAAAGACACGGAGCATGCGACCAGACGGATGGTGCTGAGTAGGTCCATACGATTACAGATCTGCTCCAAGAGAACATCGGGGAGGGAATTCCAATCGCGGCTCTGCGTGTTAGTCGGTTCTGCCATCGGGGTTTTCGGTGCCTGCTAGCCAGCGGGGAAGTGGATTCGAGCGGGCGAGCTAAGAAGCTTCTCCTCGTGTGGCCGAGGAGTGAGCGGGGGGATATGGTACACGCGAGCTACCAAGGAAGATAGCGCGGGCGGGCGAGCAGTGAGCGGGGGGAAATGGTGTGCGGGCGACGATGGGGAAGAGAGGAGGAAGAAGAAGAGAGGAGGAAGAAGAGTGGAAGACGGGGAAGAAAGTGCATTAAATCTCAATTCTACTACTATTACTACCAGGATATACCGTCCTTCAGATTGTAAATAGTTACACAGATGACATGTGGGTCTACCACAAGAGGGCCCATATGTCAGTTAATGGAGGACAGAAGCATGCTCTACTGGCAAACATGATGGCAGTACTGGGTAAGGCTGATTTAGTAACACCAACACGCTGGTTCAGCTTATTAATTAAATGTCCCATCTGCTGCAGCGTGTATTGTCACTTCACTGCGAAGACTAGTTGAATAGTTCTCCCTGACCAAGATGGGGAATAATGGATCGGGAAGAATTCCTTTCTACATTATCCCTATGCCTCTACGCTCACTTCACTCATTTTGCTCCGTACGTAGTCACTTGTTGAAATCTCTAGAAAGACAAACACTCCGTATTTGGGAACAGAGGGAGGATTTTACTCCGTATTTGGGAACAGAGGGAGTATCACCATATGGAGGGAACATAGGAAGCTTGAAATATGAACATGTTAATGGGAGGGAGTAAGCCCCATGCATGCATGCATGCAACATGCAACACTCACACATACACATGGACGCATGCAACACTCACGCACCCATGCGGCACATAGCACACGACGAAACACACACGCTCACGCTCAAGTGCTCAACCTACTCCCTACGTCCGTGAAAGACTGTACATTTAGAGATTTACACATTGACCAGGGCAGAATTAACGCCCAAAAGTTATGTGTGCATGCGACCATTGAGAGAACAAGATTAAATGAAGGTCGTTGCATGCTGAAATTAAGGATAGACATGTAGCCTATACCTAGAGCACAAGTTGGTGCATTAGTCAATCAATATCGATTTAGATTAAAGGCTAAATGCATTGGAAGTGTAGATGTACTACACTCTTTGTTTTTTAGTTGATTTCTTTGCTCTGCCAACTGACAGGTGGGACCCAGAAACCAGGTGACAATTTAACCAGTCAAAAAGTGCCACGTCAACTATGTGGCCGGTCAGTAGGGTGCAATACGGTGCTCTACGATGAGCTAGTGATCGTATAATCACCGCAAAACTATATATAGTGACCGTAAAGAGCGTATTGTTACATACATTGACCGCCAGTGTATTTTCTCGTTTCAAATTAAGCCATATTAACCAGAAAGGACGCAGTATGGACTAGTACTAGTACTGCTTTGATGTGTCCCGTCAACTCACCGAACGAGGAGAAGCTTGCTTACTACGCCTCTCCCTCGCCCACGCGCGCGGCGGTTCGCATGACAAGGAGAGGGTTTTGACTACAACGCGCCCTCTCCCTCTCCCTCTCCCTCGCCCTCGCGGTGGACGTGCATCAGTTCAATCGGGGTCAGATTGCCAGAAGCATAATGTGTACTGTAGTATCATCATTGTTGGACCTTCCAAAGAGGCGAAGAGCCAAGTGCAAGGTTCACACGAGTACGAACTGTTGAACCTCCCGAAGAGGCAAAGAGCCAAGCGCAAGGTTTTATAGGAGTTGTCGTCCTAGTAGGAGCGTACCACAACTATAGCAAACGATGCTACTGTATGATGCCGCCACGTCACGTATATCCAAAGCTGTGCCACCTTTTTTTCTCAAAGAGCATGTTGGAGCCCGTGCAACAACCACACAAGTTGCACGTACACATAACACATTTACTAGTAATAAATTCTAAAGGACAAATGCCAGTATGCCACACAAGTTCATCTCCAATTCATGTGATAAATTTGGGCACGACTAGTCTACATATATACACAGCGCTACCGTTCACAATTTACCGTACTCCACTTACATGTTATAGATGGGCTACATGTTCTCCTCCAGGTTCCAGTCCCAGGTGTTCTTCATGGATGGCACGATCCATAGCGGTGTGCAAAGGAAATCATTGTCGCAGCTTTCTAGTCCGGTTCCACACGATGGAGACTCATCCAAGCTGAAGCGGCATAGATCAGGGATAGCATGTCCCAGCATGTCGTTCATCCGGCGGTGCGCACGGAAGACACAACCATGCTTCATGAACGGCAGGCCTTCCGTGTCGTGCACGGAAGGTGGCATCCGCTTCACAATGGGGTAGTTGTCCCCAATGAAAAGCGAGTACTCTCCGAGAGTTTTCCTCGGCACCCACGTAGCATCACGGGGGTCGAACTCGGCGCCGTTCATCTGGTACACGCGGCATCTCATATCTGGACACATGGTGACATACATAGTCAAGGTCCATGCATAATGATGTTGTGCTCAAATATGGCGGTCAGTAATACTGTGCAGCAAATAGTACTACTCCGGTATAGAGGAAGTAAAATAACCGGCTTATTATATATAGCCACTGTTGGCTAGATGGATGAGATAGTAAGACATGGAAAAACAAAAATGGTGGCAGCTAGTGGGTTCAAGTCTTCAAGGGCCTAGCTAGCTATACGCGTCCTCCAAGGTAAAAAGTACTCCTACTAGTACATAAGTAGAGTACTAGTACAATAATGAAAGAGAAGGCGAGAGGGTTAAGAAATGGAATACCTGAGTAGATGGTGACGGTCCGATCGTGGTAGATTGTGTGACAATGTTGCACATCAGTGGTACCATGGGTAACGACTGCTAAGATAGTCGATCCCAATATGCCAAAGTCAACTACAAGGTTCCAGGTTAGACCGAATCGCGGATGCAAATGCACATCCAGGATCGGCGATCTTATTTTGCTCGCGGGATGACTGGTCCCTGCAAAATAATGGAGTACCGTTAGGGATGCAAATGATGGTTTGTGCATTCCGTTTGTAATCTCCCGTACCGTAGGATGGCAACCAGATGAAACAAGTCCCCTGGCTTGTCACCGCGAAGATGTGGCCTAGATGGCGCACGGCGTCTTCGAACGTGTAGGGGTACAAATCTGCCGCCGCCAACATGCGCCAGCGTCTGCCGTTACTGCCTCTTGCATTGATGGCAATCCTTATGTGGAACACCGCGATGAGATAGTAATCGTCGTAGCCGCGTCGCTTTGTCGGCGGGTCCGCAATTGCTATCTTCTTCAATCTCATGTAGGCATCATCATACGTATTGAAGCCCAGCCAGTCCGGAAGACCGATCCCAATGATGGAGAAGGGGTCTACCGGAACGGTCGCACTGCTGTGGATGTTGTGCAAAATGATGGTGGTATTCGGCCAGAGGTATGCAAGCCAATCTTCGTTGGCACCGACCCAGACCTAGATATAAGACGGTGGGCAGCGGAGAAATTACGGGATGGAAATGGAATAACTAAGTACTACATGATCAAACTCCATTACTGACCTGCTCATCGGACAAAATCCGACTACCTCTCAACGTCGGCAACTGTAGCGAAGTCAACGTGCAACCATGGCCAGGGAGCGGTGGACTGTTCGAAGGATTGTACCATAGAAGAACCTTCTCCTCGAGGACGCATGGAAGACCAACAAGCATGGCCTTTTCCCAATCTATTTTAAGCACCGTCTTGAAATAGTTGGTGCAGGAAGCACCGAGTCTTGCGGCGGTGAGGACGTCGGAGCGGCGTGCGATTTCTCCCAGAGGATCGTATTCCAAGGTCTCCCAGCCCCAACGAGGAGGAGAACCGCCTGGCGAATCCATGGTAGCAGCGACGAACTGCCTTCTCTTCGGGGGGGGGGGGGGGGAGGGGAACTGGCGAGGAGGAGATAAGAGCGTAGTAACCGCAGGGCCTCGTCCCTTCCAACTGTAGATCGTTCCTTCCAACTATAGCGAAGGGGTGAGGCTATTATTTACTACTAGTACTAGCATTATGGGACGTTATGGGATTGCATTATACTGTAAATAATAGCACTAGTAAGAAATTTTTGGCACTAGCTAGTAGTTTTTGGCATGGATTAAGAAATTTTGGGTATGTTTTCGCTATCTTTTGTACACGCCAACTAGTGTCAAAAAACGTCTTACATTATGTGACGGAGGAGTACGTACCCATACTGTAGCAGTACTAGTACTACTTTCTCAACTAGTAGTGCGAGGGTACTACTAGTGCTATGTACTGTACTTCTAGTATAGTGCACCAGTTTTGAACTCTTGAATCTCAGGGCCAAGGAGCTATAGTTGGAAGTAGAAGGTACTACTGTTCTCTAGAACCATCGTTGTACTATCAATGCAGGGAAAGTACACCTGCGTAGTGGCCTAGTGGGTGCTCTCGATGCTCTATTCAGCCGCTCCTCTCACGTAGCTGGCCTACTCAGCCGCTCCTCTCACACACACACTAGCAGCATGTTTATCAGCGACGGTTACTGCGGGGGCAGAACATTTGAGTTATTTGATATAGCCAGACTAGGCTTTTCGCTTCCATTTATGGAGGTATAATGGATTTCGTCGAACTTTGTTAGTAGTTCCTTCTTTATGAATGAGATGAAACAAAGCTTTTGCCTCCGTTTAAAAAAAACACGTTAAGAGGAATCTATCTATTATATAATTAAGACAAGAGGCAAACAAGCCATCATGTTCGTTCACACAGATTAAATTATCTCAACCATTATCTTTTTAGTATAAACGGTTGAGATTTAAAGATCTAACATTACAAACAAATATTATTTAGGGGCATATATATTGCACATGTACAACCTGTCACGTACATATATGATGGAAAGTGCTAGCATAGTCACGTATACTATGCCACCCAAGAACGCTGTACGTGGTAATAGGAGATATATAAAAAGGCATGCAATCAGGTTTAGAAAAAAAATAGACAATCATGTCTGATTTGAACTCTAACAGAAGAAAAAACGACAAGGCAGCACGCATTGGCCAGCCTGGCCCCTATCGACCCAGTTTTAATGAAGAGAAAACGGCCAGCAAACAATAAAGAAATTAGTGAGGTGGTACAAAAAAAAACTAAAAGGCCAAAAACACACATCCATCCAACATTGACGGGTAGCTCTCACAGGATCAATAGAAAAACCCTATATATCTTTAATTTATGAAATTCAAATTAGGAAAAAATGTAGAAACTCGATACGAAAAACATAATAAAAAAATCTAAATATCTTAAAATACATGTAAAGAATACAAATATATGTTTAATAGAGGAACCAAATAATTACAACGGAATCTTAGCAAAATTTTCGTTCAAACTGCACGCAAAATTCTTCATAGATAAAATCAAAATAAAAATCTTATTAGGTGGATAAATATTACAACTCTATTTGTATACGAATTTTTAATTAAAATTAACAAATAATGTTTTCGTATGAAATCCTTAAATAGTACATATATAGACTAATTTATGAAATTCAAATTAGGAAAAAATGCTAGCATTTTGTTTCCAGGTAGATACTCGATACGAAATACACAATAATAAAAATATAAATCTCTTAAAACACATGTAAATAATACAAATATATGTTTAATAGAGGAACTAAATAATAACAACAGAATTTTAGCAAAGTTTTCGTTCAAACAGCACGCAAAATTCTTTATAGATAAAATCAAAATCAAAATCAAAATTTTATTAGGTGGATAGATATTACAACTCTATATGTATACAAATTTTTAACTGAAATTAACAAATAATGTTTTCGTATGTAATCCATAAATAGTACATATATTGATAAATATTGATAAATCAAAAATATAAATTTGAATTGAACAAGTAGAAATATAGTATATTGTTTCTTTGCTGCTTTTTAATACTTCCAATTTTTAATTTATACAACAAAATCCGTATGAAAACAAATGGTCAAAGTCGTGTATGAACGTCGTGTCGAGACCTAAAATGACATTCATAGCCGTGCAAATGCGTGAGTCGAGATAAACAAAAAAAAATATATGCCTCATCATATCAGTCCGACCCAACTATAATGGTTGAAATCCATAAATAGTACATATATAGATAAATATTGATAAATTGAAAATATAATTTTGAATTGAACAAGTAGAAATATGGTATATTGCTTCTCTGTTGTTTTTAATACTTCCATTTTTAATTTATACAACAAAGTCCATATGAAAACCATTGGTCAAAGTCGTGTATGAACGTCGTGTCGAGACCTAAAATGGCATTCACAGCCGTGCAAATGCGTGAGTCAAGATAAACAAAAAAATATATGCCTCATCATATCAGTCCGACCCAACTATAATGGTTGAGATCCAATGTTAAATAAAAAATATCTATGCAAGCTCCAGGGCATAGTTTGTGGGTAGATCGTATTAACATCATTAGAACAGATTGGTGTCCTAATTTTCTGCGTGGATATTACTATGGATGATGTCAACCATGAGGTTCCTAAATGGGCTAATATGTATCTATGTTCAACATATTACTGTCTTAACCCAAAGTTGAGTTTTCTTGCAGAGAATCAAAACTGAGATTTGGTAAATTCTAGTCTCACAAATGTTCATAATGTAACATCTTACATCAAATAGGCATCGAGAATAGTGGCACCATAACAGGGGCAAAATAGGGACAATTCGGACTGAAAATATGCAACGATACAAAGTAATAGCAATCTAGCGATTAGCTATGGTGAGTCATAATTATAATTGTTTTTGCTATTAAGATTTAGAAATAAAATACTAGATGTATCGTGCAAGCATATTCATGTCTGCATGCATAAGGGGAATGTACAACTTCTATAACAACTGAGAAGAACATGCAAGGTATCATGCAAAGGTACACAACGCTTCGCCGACCGACTATACGATTCAACGGGTTTCACCATTGCTTCATAATTGTCACGCCCCGGTCATATCTTTTCATCAGTTCTACGTATTAGGAACATGACACAAATAAGGACCAATGGTTGTTAATACAAGTGTTAAGGGAGGCGGCTATGGTTCAGGAAACTTCAGACAATCTAAAACAAAAAATCAATAAATTATGTACAGTTATTTCATAAACACTATGTGTATGTAATTACATCATGTATGTATGTATGATCGTACATTCTATAGCGGGTATGTATGTCGGCAATATTTGCATCCCGTATCTTATTGCGGGTATTAGGTCAGAGTTAACTACCCTTATTCCATTGTCATCGTTCTTCTTTGAGGAAAGGAGTTGATGAATTATAGCTTAACACCTCCCTGTAGCATTGGTCTGGCATGCTTTTGCCCACATCGAAAATTTGATGGTTGGCATAAGAACATTTATGTATTTTCAACATTTACATCTAATATGAAACGGGTAGAAACGAGGACCATTGAACGTTGATAAAATGCTAAGAAATGAGGTTGTAATTCTAGAAAGATCGTGCAATCTAGGGATAAATAACTAATAACTTTCATATTTCTTACATGTCTTATGTTGCAGCTGTACATTAAACTGTTCATTCGAAGGATATAGAAAGAAAATCTTATGAAGCAATAATTGGCAAAAGCAAATGATTTTACAAGACGAAAAATGAATTGGTCTTATCCATGTGTCATTACATAGAGAAAATATTATACCACACATTTTAATACCACATTTTTTAGGGAAATCTAGAATAACTAGAAAAAGGTGCAAATCTAGCCGCGCAATTGCGCGGGTCATTCCGCTAGTTTCTTTTATAATGGAGCCGATAATGGAGTGAAGTCCATGCGTGCAACGCCACAAGCTACAGAGTAGTAGTAGAACACTTTATGTATAGAGCCATATTGCGCAGTTCCCAATGTCCCACTAGGCTTTTCCGACTCCTCGGGCTTAATTGGGAGGCGCTAGTTTAAATAAGCTACTAGCTGATGAGGAAGCTGCAACCGAGGTGCGGCTAGGGCGAGCACGCGAGCCACGAGATGCTATGAAGGAAAATCTGTTCACGTGGCTAGGCTATCCAGTGCACCTAGATTGTGGTGCCGCACGTCCGTTTGACTTCAAAACTCAAACTACCCTTGTAAAATATTGGCTCGCAGCGAAGTTACTATTTAAAAAAAAACCTCGTGCGTTCGGCCGGGATCGAACCCACAAAACGAGGCATACACTCCCGCGACCACTAGTAGTACTCGTTGGAGTACAACGCAACCTATAATCGCCTTTTGTCGCTAGTAGTACATTGTTCCTTACAAGAAACCCCTAATAATGTAAGAAACCACTAATAATGCCAAGAAACTACGACCACTTGCATACGTGGCAGACTTAAGATAAAACTACCTTATCAAACATTGTACATGCTCTTACCAACCAGCCCTACCAAGAAACGACTACTCTACAAAGTGACGTTATAGGGACGTTTCAACCCATGGCCCTATTTGGATACATTTGTTGTCAATCTAACCCTGCCATCCAAACACCACTTTGGTTAGAGTTAGTTCAGGGTTACAAGCTAACCTCTGACTTAGGATATCCAAACAGGGCCCGTGTCGCCCATTAAGTCAACGCATTCTATTTGATCGGACGTTATGACTTGTGGGACCTACATGTCAGTATGCACAAAGATCCCTGAGACCTCCTACCTCTGGCCCGTCCACCTAGTCATCCTCGGCCATGGGACGCAGCTACCGCCGCCGGCAGAAGGTGAGGTCAAAACCGCCGGCGGTGCGGAGCCCATCTTGCGGCAACCCGGATGCCAGCTCCGTCCGGCGCTCGCGGCTGCTAGATAGCCAAGATAGCTCCGTCCAGCTACTTGTCTGCAAGGTTTGCTAGCTAGATTGGCACGGCGGCATGGTGGCTTGCTCGCGCGCGCCGCGCTAAGGCCAGCCATCTGGCTCGAGCGAAGGCCAGTGCGGCGGCTTGCTCGCTCGTGCGTCACGCTCGGGCCAGCCTGCCAAGCCGTGTGGAGGCCAGCACGGCGTCCGGCCCGTCCGGCGGAGCAGCGGCCAACTCGCTCATCACCGGCGCCACCGACGAACATGCATCAGCACTGTTTGAAGTAATGTTCAGGAAAAATAATGATTTGAGGGGGCATAACAGGATAGAAGGTCAGATGTGGGTCCCTCGTGTCAACGGTCAAACAAAATGTGTTGGTTTAAGCTGCCTCGTCAGCACGGACGTGTGGGCCAACCCTGTCATAAATGGGTTTACACTAACCTAATCGGTAGGTAGTAGTTTTTGGCGTGGATTAAGAAATTTAGGGTATGTTTTTGCTATTTTTTGCACAATAGATTCTTCCTAGGGCTGGTTGAAAGTGGTAGTTTTTTGTTAAATACTCTACATATTGTAAGTAGGAGTGAAAGTTAAGCTTTGGAACCCAATAAGCAAGGCTAATTACATAGTGCATATGTGTACATGGTTGAAAGTAAATATCAACAATGAGTGACTAATATCTTGATGGAAAACTCGAAACTATGGAATACTAGGGATTTTTTTGCATGGTTGGAAATACTAGCAATGTTCATGTGCGTTGCAACGAATCATAATTGGAATAATACTTATTCACAAACTTGATACAAGACACTCTAATTTTGATATACATATATCACTAGAGATATATTATGTTTCAATTAGAATATATTCCTTGTGCTGTTTTGGTGAGGTCAGGGAGGGATGTGGTTGGTTTTAACATACTAATTATGGGTTTTTCTGCAAATTTGTAGACAAGTGGGATGTTTGTGAGAAAAGGCAACAACTTACCTCACAGTCGTTAGATGTAGATCTAATGGTCACAAACGACGGATGGCAGACACACCATCATCACCAACTTAGTCTTCTGTAGGAGTACTAGCAAGATTCGTGCATTGCACGGAACATCAAGATGCATTTTTTTATAAAAACACTCGTTGTGATTGACCCATGCGGGAGTAATCCCATGTGTAAAAACTAATGATATCTCGAGAAATAGGAGATAAGGTGAAGAGGAGTGGGGCGTGGTGGTGATCGGTGGTCGGACCGAGCGGTGGCATGGGGATTGATGACGCTGACAGCGGCCACCAGGCCAGTTTGTTCCAGAGGCTTCCTTTCTTAATTGCTCAACAATGAGGTTGTTGGAGATAAGGATGAACGAGGGAAGGCCTTGTCTGCAAATGTGGAGAGGGGTGCGGGTATCCTTTAGTTTAATTTCCACCAGTCAGATATAGATCGGACGGTCTATATTGTAAGATGGGACGCGTACCATCATCACCAACTCGGTTTTTTATAAGAGAAGAAATATAAGTATGGATATACAAACATATTATTGATACTTGTTTCTGTAAACTAGCATCTATATTCTATTCAACACCTCAGCATGTGAGGCCTTAGCACAATGACTTCTTGACTGTGTAAAACAAAGGTTTTCCCGTCGCTGATAAGGAGGGGGTGACGGCGGCGCGCTTTTTGGCTCTCTCTAGTCCTAGTAGTCATACTAGGTGGTCTAAGCATGTGTAGATTTATTCTTTTTCACGTCTCGTGTTCACCGTACTGCCACGACTATTGATGAATAGACGGTAAGTTATTCACGGGGAAACCCTTGTTGAGCGTGTTTGCGAGAGAGAGAGAGAGAGACGGTGTGCCTGTGTTATATGTCTAGAGACTGAGGCAATGATAACATATTCTTTGTGTCTATGTGTGTGGAGGATAGAGAGATACATGTACATGGGGCTTTGTGTTTACGTGGATACACATATACATAATTAGAGAGTGAGTGTGCGAGATACACATGCGGACATGGGGAGAGATGAGGATCTAGATTAATGGGTGTTTGTGCGTGTCTGTGTGTTTTTGTGCGCGCGTTTGTGTGTGAGAGGGAGTGTGTGTATGTGGAGTAGAGACATTACTAATGATGTAAACCTAGTATAAGGGAAGGGGGAATGGTGTGACATGTGTAGTAGCGAGATAGCATGGGTGCGGGCGGGGGGAGCAGACTATTTGGAAGAGACATTGATTGTGTGTGGGAAAGGGGTGTGTGTGTGTGTGTGAGAGAGAGAGAGAGCTAGCGACGGAGAGAGAGAGAGAGAGGAAGAGAGGGGCGGGAGAGGGGGTGTTTGTGTTCATAAATGGCATATAGATAGGGAGACAATGTTGATGTTGTTTGAAATTGGCCTATGTACGGAGACGCAAGGGAAGCAAGTCATCGTGTGTGTGATAGGGACTTCATGAGAGATCTAGAATAGATGGTGTAGAGAACAATGTGCGAGATCGAGAATGATGATACATTAGGGAGCTATGGAAAGAGTCACAACATATATGTATACAGGGAGGAGTTGGGGTGGGTCCGCATGTGGGAGAGATAGAAAGAGGAGAGTGGTGCACAAGAAGACAAAGTGTGCTTGTTTGGCAGTGGGGGTGGTGTGTGAGGTGAGTGTGCGAGATCCACATAACTAGGGAGATAGACGTTTGGGGGCGACGTTTTGTGTGTATGGGAAAGATACACTCTACATAATGCGTGTGCTTGGGAAAGAGAGATGCCGGGAGACCTAGCTAGAGAGTGGGTGAAGAGATGTGTGTATGCCCAAGAGATAAAGTGATAGAGACCTATATTGGGGTCCGGACTTTAGAAGAGAGAGGGGTGTTAATGTGCTCGTGTGTTGGTGTTTGGGGGAGAGAGCGACTTCTGTGTGTGTGTGTGTGGGGGGGGGGGCGACGAGGGGGGGGGGTTGCTTCAGATAAAGAGTGAGGTGTCTATATTTGAGGGAGTTTAACATAATTGTCAGGACCCTGATCCTAAGCCGCATCGATCTAGCATGTAACACATCATATCACTTTGCGGCCTCATGCACGATATTCCCACGGGTGTCACCTTACCTGGCCCGGGACTGTTTGCGCCTTTTGGCTCACGTATATGATAGTGTCGGTAGCATCCATATGACAGAGAACCCAGGCCGACATGACTAGTTGTGAACCCAAAGTGGCACTAACTTATGGGGACAGGCATACATGAACCAACATCGAACGTGTCGGTCATCAACGTGTGAATCCGGGCTGTAGCAACTGGGCTAACAGGACTCCGGGAACCCGGGCTGTAGCAGGCTAGTAGGACTCCGGAAGTCACCGCGTGGCATTTCCCCGAAGGGACAGACACAGGAACAAAGTGGATCACATGTTGGCCAGTCTAAGTGTTCCGGAGCAGTAGCAACCGGGCTAGCAGGACTCTGGTAAACCGGGCTATAGCAGACTACCATGGCTCAATGGAAACATTAGACTACATTTCCCCATAAGAGAGGCTACCAAGGATAGACAACTAGGTTGTCGGATCCCACACATACCAAGCATTTCAATCATACACACAATATGCTCGATATGTGCAAATACAACATGGCATCACAACATGACTCTACAACTCAAGTATTTATTCAATAGGCTCCGAGGAGAGAGATATTACAAACATGGGTCTCATGACCCAACATATAGAGCATATAAGCATCAAGTGGAAGCATAAACATGTCTGAGTACAGACAACTACAAATGAAAAAGGCTGAGAAGCCTGACTATCTACAAGACCCTCCCAAGGGTACAAGATCGTAGCTGAGGTAACAAGCTAAACATCGAAGTCCACCCGGAACTACTAGTGAGACTGAAGTCTCTCTGCAAAAACATAAAATAAGCAAATGTGAGTACAAATGTACCCAACAAGACTTACATCAGAACTAGCTACATATGCATCGGTATCAATAAAGGGGGTGGTGGAGTTTGACTGCAGCAAGCGAGCTTTGACTCGGTGGCTATCCTGAACTACGACTGCAAGTAACTCTTTTGAGGTGGCGCACACGAGTCCACATATTCACCATATCAATACACCACTATGGATCCGCTCCTGTCTCCCCACGAGAACGCCATCCATAACACTCACGCTTATCTTGCGCATTTTAGAGTATCCACTTTCACTTGTCTATGAACTGTACATGCAACCCAGAAGTCCTTTACCGCGGACACGGCTATTCGAATAGATGATGTTAACCCTGCAGGGGTGTACTTCTTCACACACGCTCTCGCCACTTACCACCATGTACACGTCGTGTATCTCGACAACCTACAAGCGGAAGCCTGGCGAGGGAGTCGGCCACGACTTGACTAACCACACAAGTCTCTAGTCCAGGTTTATCGCCTATTCGGGTTCCATCCGTAAGGAGATCCGGCCGGGGTGTCGCTCACGGCCCCAAACGATGTGTAAAGGGTTCCAAACCCACCAAATGGGCGACGCTTTGCATACCCGGCCACGGTGCCTAGTCTATCCCAAGCCCACCTGTATCAGGTGCCACTTGGTAGACTACTAACACTACCTAAAAACACCAGAAACTAGTTGCAACTCCTGGACAGAGAACAGGTTGATTAATAAGCTGAGAGGGGTCGAGTTACCGGAACCCAATGTGTGGTAGTAACTGTTCATGGATCACAAACACAGAACTCAGTTCCTGAGGACGACTGCAATGAGACAACCCACCATGTACTCCTACATGGCCCCTCACCGCTACCTTTACCAAATCGTGTTCACACATTTAGCTCTCAACAGTAGGACATGTTCACCACATTCCAATTCATCCCTGATGAATCAGACTGGACTCAACTCTAAGCAGTAGAAGGCATGACAACAAGCATGAATGAGTAGGCACACCAGGGCTCAAACAACTCCTACTCATGCTAGTGGGTTTCATCTATTTACTGTGGCAATGACAGGTCATGCAAAGGGAAGGGGTTCAACTACCGCAACATGTAACAGTTGAATCGTTGTTGTCCTAATGCAGTAAAAGAGAGCAAGAGAGAGAGAGAGTGGGATTGTATCGGAATGAACAAGGGGGTTTCGCTTTCCTGGCACTTCTGAAGATAGTTTAGTTCTTCATCGGTGTCATCGATCTCATCATCGGAACCACGTCTACTCAGAGGGGAAAGATACCGGCAACAGAGAGGTAACACAATCAATGCAATGCAACAATATGATGCATGATCATGACATGGCAAAATGCTGTGGTTTGAGCTAATGTAGCTATCAACGGTTTAAATGAAGTTGGTTTGAACCCATGGTTCTAATTCAAACTCCACATGTGATTTATTAGATGCCATTTAATTGAATTGTCCTAAACAGAAGTCATAAGTTTTCTAGACATGCATGAAAATGGTACAGATGGATAGACTTGATTTTTCTGATCATTTTTCATATATAATTTATTTCTTTTGGAGTTATGGTTGAATTTCTATGAATTCTAGAAGTTTTGGACATTTTCTGGATTAATAAATCATTTCTGATTTAATTAAATATCCAGAAAACATTATGACGTCAGCACTGTGTCATCCCTATGTCAGCAAGTCAACTGAGCTATTTTGCTTCAAACCTGACCAGTGGGGCCCACTGGTCAGTGTAATAGTGCTGGCTTGGGTCACTAATGGGTGGGGCCGGTCAAGGTCCACATCAGCTCGGTCAGAGCTGACGCATGGGTCCCCTGGTTTTGCTAATTAGCCTAATTATTTTGGTTAACCAGTAAACTAACAAACTAGGACCCACTATCAGTGACTATTGTTAACTAATACAGTTAATTAGTCCCTAATCTAATTTCGGCCATGTCGGCAGCCGCCGGGGTTAGTCGCCGGTGACACACAGACGTGGCGCAGCTCGCCGGAGTGGCGCTAGAGGCTGTGGCTTTCCGCGCTGAGGGAACCAGGGGGGAGCCCTCGCTCGCCCCCATCCAGGGGTGGACGCAGCTGGTCACGGGGCGATCTGTAGCGGCGGCGGTGGCAAGTTGGGCGGCGGCCGGAGTCCGGGTCCGTGCGGGCGCGGCGCTGCAGTGCGCTAGGGAGCAGGATGGGTTGCGGTTAGCTCCCTGGAGATGCTAGGAGGACGTCCGCGTGCTCAAGAGCGGTGGAAATGGCTCTGGCCACGACAGCGTGAGGTCCAGCGGTGGTGAGCTCTCGGGCGCGGTGGGGAATGGCGCTAGAGTGCACAAACGCAAGGGGAGGAGGAGGGGTTTGGAGCAGGGGCTCACGGTGAGGTCGAAGAGCAGCTCCGTGGGCTCAGGGAGGCGCTCGGGGCGGAGAATCCACGACGACAATCTTCGGTGGCCGACGAGGGAAATGGTGATGCTAGCGGCGTGTAGGGGCGTCCGGCGTCATACAGCTCGATGGAGAGGACGAGGCAGACGAGGCGGAGCTCGGGGATAGGTCGGAGAGGCTCGGGGGTGGCTGTGCGCATGACTACGGCAATGAAGAGCTCGGGCGTGCGTCGGCCATGGCGTGAAGAGAGCGAGGGGCAAGGGGGAAAGAGTGAGCAAGGGGTCGGTGGGTTCTGGAGGCCACGGGAGACGATCCGAGCATCGCGCTGGCCAGGAAGGGGCCAGGCAGGCAGCTGAGTGCCCGTGCGCGCGAGCACTGTGCACTGCTTCCCCTCTGCCTTCTGGCGAGAGGAGGAAGACAACTATTAGGGGAGGTGGCTGGGCTGGGCCGGCTTCAGCAGCAGGCCACACATGTAGGCGCCAGGTAGGTTCTCTATGTCTCTCTCTCTCTTTGGTTTTTCTATTTAGTTCTATTTGTTTTTATTTAGTAGGAGTACTAAACCAATTTATTTGCTTCTGTAAATTATTGTATGGACTAGTGGTATTATTCCAGAGCCCCACAATAATTTCCAAAATTATTATACATGTATTTCTTTTATAACAGAAATAAAGCCAATTCAAATACATTATGTTTTAACTCAAAGGCCCAAAATAAATATTTTTATGCCTCCAAAAATATTGGTTTGAATTTTATTCTTGCGAATATTTTTCAAGGTTTAACAGGAACATTTTCTTGGGCTTCTTTGATGAGATTTTAATGTTGATTATTTCTGAACTTGTTTCTGAGGGTTTCAACTAACCTCAATTCAACTTTCAGAAAATAGAAATGATGCAAGATGCTCACTCATGTAACTGATCACAACCAACATTCTAGGGATGTGACAGTAATTGAGATATACATGGTCAATAGTGTGTGCACTCAAGGTTGATCAATTTGTTTCACAGTTTGGAATATGAGATAACGATACTTTTGAACATGCGTGATATACTTTGATGTACCAGAATTACAAACCTAAGATTATAATTTTGGAATTCGACTCCGTCATTAGCTTTTGTAATTCATTTAAACGGAGGTACATTTTTAAGCCAGGATTTCGTGATTTCAAATTAATATATCAAACCTAGAGATATACACATACGGGCATGTTCAAACTTTATAATCATCCACTTTATTCATACACATACACATTTTTGCTTTTGTCATCATATTTAGGATAAAAACATTTGGAATTTCATTTGAATTGGACCATATGATGGTATTTGCTTGTAGTAGCTCAATGATCCATATTTGAATTGAATGGACAATCTAAGTTTCGAGTTGGAGACATTGATTTTCAAAACATGCACTTTTTTTTGCGTGCAAAACAAACAAATTCTCGGCCATGATACCATAGTTGGCCGTACAAGAGCAGAATATAATTTCAGGCGCCAAAAGCTTTCAAACTTCCCGCTCACATCAAAATATCTCATGCCCGAAAGTTTAGCCCTGCGATATTCCTGTTTTACCCCTGCCACTTGAACGGAAAAGGGTTGCTTTGGTAACTCCATTGTTTTCCCCTCTTCACCCCCAACATTCTTCCCCAGAGCTCCTCCCCTTTGCCTCCCCGACCCCCCCAACCACAGCAAGCCGCCGAATCTAGTCCTCCACCGCAGCGGTGGACCTCACACCCCAACGGATCTACCTTCCGCACCTTGGAACCCCCAACTGCCAACTCACCACTTCACCGGAATCGCTTTAGCGACTAGGTTGTACACCACTCCATATCTCCTTGACCGCCATCATGGTCCACTGCATCAGATCTGCTTAACCGGCGCCCTCATCCACCACAGTGTAGGCCCTTCACTGACTCCCTCGTCCGTCCCTTCGCTGACCCTTGATACAAGCCCTCGTCCACCGCAACAGATCCGCCTCACCGAAAGCATTGTACAACACGCCCGCCAAAGCCTTCGTCCACTGCACCAGACCCGCTCCACGGACGCCATATTCAACTCCATCGGCCCTGCTTTACCGACGCCGCAGCCTCATCGGGTTATTTCGATCTGTACTCCTTCGTTTTTTCTCTTTATAGTGCAACTGTTCACTTACCACAGATGAGCTTTCTTGTATGTTGACAGGCACCGCAATCGTAGCACCGGAGCCACTTCAGCGACGGTGACAGCCGGCCCAAATCAACCGCAACAAGAGCACCATCGACGATCCTTAGCTATCAAGTATGCCAACGATACCCATATGCCGCCGAGAATCAGGTACTATTATCCAACGGCCGGTGCCTACGTTCACTTTCTTAGCATAAGCACCGCACCTTTGAATTTGTTTAGGGCATCATTCAGTTTTTCATGAGACGCGTTATTCTGCTTGCACCTGTAGGGCCATACTTCTGGCAGTGAACATGTTACATGTGCTAAATTACATACCAGTGCACATATAGTAAATATGCTTTAGTTTTCTCCTAAGTATTAATGTACTTCCTAGATATCACTGCCTACTATTTTACTTCTTGCATGCTATATTTATGATAATGGTGTTGTTCTGATGCCACCTGTTGGCTCCATCAGACTACTTCATGTTCTCTATGCTTAATTACACATCAGCAAACTAGCATGTGGTTCTGCTGGTTTTTGTTCGTTTTACCCTACATTTTCTGATGCTAGCTATTACATCACTGCTACGAGCCTCTGTTCATTAATTTTTTGTGTGTTCTTGATCTTCCCAAGTTGCATGACTAATTTGATGCTTCTATTAATTATGGAGCTGCCAACCCCATCAAGCAAAATATTTGTTCTTTTGGGGCTGGCACCTCGAACAAGCATAAAAATAGAGGGAAGCAGATATATTGTCGTGTATGCACACACCCTTCTTTCATTAGTTTAGATGAACCATTGATGATCAATTCGAACCAGTGCATGCGATTAAAATTAATTTTACCTAAATAGAGGGTGCAGAATAAACTACAACAAGTAGATTTGCAACCACGGGATGCTGACGATATCTTCAAAGAACATTGCAACAGCAGCGAGGCTTCACAGCAACATATGGTAAGCCAGTGTGTTTTAGTACATGTGAAATGTAATGCGTGTGGGCTGCTTTCTTGGCTTGTGCCCTCAACCTGTAATCCTACAGAATAACAAATAGTTCAGTTGTCTGCTTTGCTGTATTGCTTGATTCGAATGCTTGTTTGTTACTTGTTACGCTATACCTGAGTTGGCCAATATGTCAGCAGTGCCTGCTGTACTATCGTAAAGAAATGCATGCCTAGTTCATTTGAGTCCTTAACTTTTCCTCTGAACTTCATCACAAGACTGTCTTCGTAGTTTATATGAGGCCACACTGTTAAGTGCTTTCTCAGATTATTTCAACTGCTTAGATGCCTTGGCAACTTAGCGGTGGTACACTCCCTTTCAACTAGGGATGTCAACTGGGTCCCGTTTAATCCCGATTAAAGTCCACTAGTGGTATGATAGTTCAAAAGAGTTTTTGTTTTTTGAGGAAAATGAACCAGGGAGCTAGCAAAAACTAACTAGATGGGACTGGCGGATGTCGTTTATTTGCCACTTACATCCCTAGTTTCATCTTACCATTTTAATTTCTTTTCGGCTGATGCTGCTTCGAACCATTTAAATATAGCTTGCCATGCTCGGCAATAATTCGTATGTCGTTTACCATGTAAGCTTACTGCCTGGATCATGCGATAACTATCTCTTACTTATGTCCAGCGGAAACCTTTCAGGATGCCGTTCACACTAGGACACAATGTACAACCCCAGAATCTATTTGTGGAAGCAGTGCGCCATCCATGTTACCAGATGGTAGCAGTTCAGAGGCAACACCGCCGGAGAGCAGTCTGAGCACAGATATTATAGTTCTTGAGGCTCTACTAGAGGCAGAAAGAGATGGTGTGGCTGCCATGAATGAGGTAATCTCGATCTTGAAGCTGGAAATTATGCAATTAGCTGCACGCATTATGCAAGCAACCCAAGAATTGGAGGAAGTAAGAATGTTGCATTTGAAGACGGAGGAGGTCCTGCTGCTTCTGCTATCTGAAGCCCAGGGTAATCCCAGTTCTTCTTTAGATAGCAGTTGAAATTGTCATTAGATTATTGTACTTGCATGTTGTGTCATGTCTCTGAATGGATTATGTTGTAAGACCCCCTATGTTGTCCATGTGTTGTAATGATCCGAATTTTTTAGGCGAGGTAATCCTCAGTACTTGTATGATTGACATAAGGTGAACTGTTTTTCGTGTGAGCATATTGTATTGGATGAAATAACTGTTTGACTCAAAGTGTATCCAACCTACTGAATTCGAAGACCATGACATTTCTAAATCATAATCATATATAAAGGTGGAATAAATCTTTGTTGTGGTTTTGAAGAAATAAATAACAAAACATAGAATTATCTGTGGATATTCGTAATCTAATAAAAAATGGATTTGGATTTAGTTGTCAGGGCCCAGGGCAAACATGAATGCTAATTCTCCCAAGTTTTGAACGAAGCGGCTAAACACCCATGATCATTTGTGGGCTTCCCGAAGCAAGTGTTTGCGAGATGGAAATTACTGTCTACCCGTGACACTTGACATCCTTATCGATCGGATTTACACTGCTGTCGATAGGGGTAGACTAGTAACTTCAATCAGACGTGACATGACGGCCTCTAAGCCCATTCAGACACGATGGGTGCCAAACGTGGGCGGCAAAACACATTTGATTCAAGCTCATCTGAAAGACATGTGTCTCTCCCTCCAATCCACGATGGGCGGCAAAACAAACTCTCCTCGTCCGAAGTTGATGTAGGCTGATATTTTAAATTGGGGCAGATGTGTAACTTCCCTCAGATGTGACACAACCACCCTACCTGTCAGCCCCGTACACCATGGGTGCCAACCGTGGGTGGCAAAACACCCTCTCCTCGCCCGAAATCGTTACCGCCAAATATTTGGGAGATGCGAGATTACCGTCCTATCCACAACCGACGTGATGTTTGAAATTTTAAACGGGGGAGAAGTTCGTAACTTTCCCACATTTTAGACAAGCGCGTCCCAAAGTTTGAGATCCCCCTCCCCCTCCATTTACCCATTCATACACCGTCGGCGCCACGACAACCTCCCCACCGTGGCCAGCTTCCTCCGTCCGCCACCCCATCCTCCACCTTGCCGGAGCCGCTACCCCTACCCCCTCGTCCACTACAAGAGATGGATGTCTCTCATCCACGGTGCCGAACTAGAATCCTTTCATCGTGTCGTCTCACTTCCTCGGCGCTGTCGTCCACTTTGTCGTTGCCGCTCCTACGACCGCCTTGTCCACGGTAACATGATTTATCCCCCAACCCGGCCGTCTGCCATCTAAAGTCTTCTTCCCCGCCGCCGACAGCCATCGCACTCGCAGCACCCTCAACGTATCAGCAGGGGCCTACACGACATCGCAAGAGAGGTGGTACTCTTCCATATGTGCTTAAGTTATTGATCTCACCCGGAAAATAGATCTTAAATTGTTTACTGTACTTTTCTTGTCCATACCAAATCGTAGTGGCTAGTTGAATGGAAACATTGGTTGCGAAGTAGCTTTGTCCGGTTTGCACCTTCAGATCTGCCATGTCACGGTCACTATACTCGTAAAGCTTATGGTTTCCCCCCTTTATATTCACTACCATCATCGTAGGTGCTTCCCTGCTTCGTGTCGTGCTAGCACTGCTCCTCAAGACCTCAACCCATCAAGCGAAACAACATGCCACTCATAATTCCAAAGCTTACGTGTTGAAATACGAATCTGATATGATGCTCATATTACTAAAACAGAGAACGTTTAATTGGTCACCTAATGTTCCTATATTCATTTCGAAAAGCATGTGCGCCACCCACTGGTCCAGCTAGTTCCACTTTCCTGATTTTACTCTTGATGCTTAGGGTTTTCCCCTTTTATCTACTCTACTATGATCTGCGTAGGTGCTTTCTGTCATACTAGCATTACTCCACCCTTCAAGCTAAACAACACAACACTCAAAATTCCAAAGCTTAGTTGTTCAAATATGATTGTGATATGATACTGATATTAGTTAACAGACACATTTAATTGGTTAGCTAAAGGTCCCACTTGAGTTTCCAAATGCATGTCGTGACATATAGAGAGACAGCAGAATTGCATTTCTTTGTCACTTGTTGACTGTACTTTCTTGTTCATACCAAATCTTAGTTGTTATTTCAAAGCAAATATCGGTTGCTAACTACCCTTTGCGCGGTTTGCAGCTTCAGATCTGCCATCCCACTGCCACGGTCAACACTATACTCATCATGCTTACGGTTTCCCCATTTTATGATGACCACGATCAGCCTACGTGGTTCGTGTCGTAATAGCACTGCTCCACCCATCGAGCTAAACAAGCTTAGTTGTACAAATTCAAATCTGATATTATGCTGATATTAGTAAAACTGAGAGATGTTTAATTGGTCAGCTAAATGTTCCTACTTTAGTTTCGAAATGCATGTGAGCCACATATGGAGAGACCGGAAGGAATAGTATTTCTCTGTGCGCTCTGGTTCATCATGGGTGGCCAACCGACATTGTATAGAAAGACTTGTAATATCTTCAATCTGCTTGCTCTTCTGCTCTTCTTTAAGATGATCCTCTTCTCTTGCGGTCGACTGGTCAGGTCGAGTTATTCTCCCTTAGTATATTTTGAATCTGTCAGGTCAGGTCGACTTGTTCTTCTTTACTATATGTTGAAGCTGTCATCTGCGAAGTATCATCACTTCTGGAGCTCTCATATTTTGAGTAGTAGGCCACATTATATTAATGCACACACCAAATTACAGCATGCATGGCACCTCTTAGAAGTTGCAGAGATAGCACAAAGGGGTTTACAGGGAGGAAGTATTGGATTAGAATCACTTCTGCATTACAAAGATAATCTCACTTGTTTTTATGTTTTCATGCATGTCAGGTATTGAACATTATCAAAATGAATATGAGAATGGGCGCACGAGAGGAATATTGCGGAACGATCCACTGGCTAACAAACTTGGCATGGTGGAGGATGACCTATCTTATTCACCCATCAAGGTGCATGCTCTAACTTGGCAAGGTTGTATTGGTCGCACATATTTTGCATCTGACCTCTTGCATTACTTCTACTTTGTTACACCATCTGCTTAGTTTAAGCATCATATATGAGTATATGCCATACCTATCCATTTTCTGTACCTATTCCATGTGTCGTCATACTATGTTTTTCCAGTCAAATGTTGTTCTTTCGTAATAGATGTCCAAAAGGAAGAGGGTGATTGCAGATCCTCAAGGAGTACAAACTAGGTATTTGGAAAAGGTAGTGATACCTGTTAAATCAGATAGATCAGCAGCCACAGAAAACACAGGCCCAACTGTAACAGACTTTACCCCTACTCCAGTGGCCAAACCCCTATTAGAACTGCTGACAGCCCAGCGTCAGGTACTGTCTATGATATCAATTCAAAATTTGAACTCCTAAATTTCTGCATGTGCCTTACCTTCTCTCTTGTATGAAAACTAATTTCAGATGAATCTCCTTGCTCAAAGGATCATAGGATCTCACGACAATACTGGGCTCTGCATTGCTCTTGTCAGTACCTCTTGCCCTTTGTCAGCATACTTACACTCATTGCTGTTTGATTATGTAGCATCACTGTAAATGTTCGCTTCTTTATCCTTCCTTTGCTTGAAATTATAAGATCTATATTTACTCTTAGATAAATGTAGAATTAACACAATGGTTATGAAGTTTTGGATTGCTCATGTAAGTACCTGTTGTCATGTACTCCCTCTGTATCGAATTAATTGTTGATCAATTGGATGTATTTAGAACTTAATAGTGCTAGATACATCCATTTGAGCGACAACTAATAACGGACGGTGGTGGTATTACTGTACATGCATCGCGAGATAGTTGATTGTCTAGCATTAGTCTGCATCTTATCTGCCCTGCCCTCCACTTTCTCCAAATTATCATATCTACATTTACTCTTACCAAAATGTTGAATAAAGCCAATGCCACTGCACACGTTGATGTCTGCATTCCTCTTGTCAGTACCTTTTGCCTTGTAACGCTGTACTTAATTAATTGCTATTTGATTATGTATCATCAGTCTGCACCTGAGCTTCATTATCCTCTATTTCTTCCAATATTATTTGATCTATATTTACTCTTTGCAAAATGTAGAATAATGGCAACGCTTATAAAGAATTTTCTTTGGGGAATTTATTGAATTATCTTTCCATCAACATGGAGAAGGGCTTTGTCCAGCCCGTGTTAACATGTAATGTAAGTTCATCCTTCTCAAGCCTTCAAACTTTGTTCTAGTATAGATTTGGATAGGCATCATTTCCTCCACTGCTGTTTACATCTGATTGGATGTTTGCAACAACTACCAGTTTTAAATTGTAGTTGTAAAAACATGTTCCTTATGCAGAACAGATCCATTTATTTGCTTATATAATTGTGAAACCTGTTACGTGTCTCCTTGTTTCTCTTTCAGAGTCGTATCTCTTATGCCAGGCAGAACTTTAGGAAAGATAGTGAGCCAAACCATCTTGAGGACAGCGAGATGACCCCAAGGTCCTGTCTTGATGAAGACAGTGAGTTGAAGCTACTCACCAGCAGGTGTGAGACAACCTCTGTGCAGTCGCTGCCTCAATCAGTTCGACTTCTTCAGTCTCAACTTAAAGCGGAAAGGCTTGCTTCAGCTCAGCTCCGACTTGAAGTCAAAGATGTAATGAAGATGTCAGGGGACTGCCTTGCGCACTATGGTGCCATACAGCTAGGGATTAAGCATCTATCGTTGACACAACTGAGGTCTCATCAGCTTGTTCGGCTGCTTGCGGGGGCCCGAGCTTGCCAGGTCTAGTGCCTTCTGAAGTGCTCTCAGTTTTGTATATTCTTTTGTCGGCGCATTTATATGCACTGGTGGCGACCTTTGATGCCCAGTGTATGTAATCCGCGGTCATGTTGCACTTTATTATCACCGGGTAGCGAACTTTGATTCCTAATATGCCATAATTTCTTTGTTGTATAGTCTAGGTTAATCTTTGGTCGGTATGCTGTAATTTAGGTCGGAAGGTTCAGTGAATATCAGTGTTGTCGGTCTTCAGGCCGGCTCGTTACTCATATGGGCCAAAATGTGGGCCTATAATCATCTTGGGCCATTAGTAGGTCTAAACCTGTAGTAGTTTTCCGCCTTTAACAGGCCATGGGCTACATATTTACTGTAGTGACACTGGGCTTCCTACAGGCCGTAGAAACAATGGGCCTTTTCTATGGTCCATAGAAACAACGGGCCTTCTACGGGCCATAGAAACAATGGGCCTTCTATGGGCCGTATCATCAATGGGCCTTACACGGGCCGTATGATCGATTGGCCAAACATGGGCCAAAAACAGACCGCATTATGGCCGTAAAGGGGCTAGAGTTGGAGTCATCCGTTCATGGGCCGACCATAATGGGCTGTCGTTAATAGGCCGTGTTTGATGACGCTATGAAAACGGCCCAATGTATTAACGGGCCACAAACGGGTTGAATTTGGCCCACAAGCAGAAAATGGCAGTAACGGGCCGTAAGTAACCGAATGCTGGAAATGAGCCCAAGAATAAATGGGCCCTGAGAAGGCCGAAAGATAACATGGGCTGCAAACGGCCCAATGGATTAATGGGCCGTTAATGGGTATAAAGTGATACACTGTTCATTACGGGCCAGTTTCACCACGGGCCATTAATGGGCCAAGAGTTACAAAGGGCCTCATCTGGGCCGAAAGACGTAATGGGCCATACATGGGCTGGAACTTAAAATGGGCTAGAATCATATTGGACGGCCCAGATGACGCTACCGGGCCTAATTTGGATAGGTCATAACGGGCCCTGGGTTAGCGGGCTGTAAATGGGCTATATGCGAACATGCCGTTAATAGGCTTTCCGTGGGCCGGCCCGCCACCTTTTGACCAAGTCAAACGGGCCGGCCTTTTCATAGGAATGGGCCTTTGTTGGGACGTGCCACGTGTCGACGTATCATAGGCGCCTTCTGTCCAACGAGTGGATGACATCTGTCCCAATAGTGAGCCGACACGTGTTTCCTCCAGCCAATGATGATTTTACACGTGGAAAATCCCCATTGGTCAGGGCTGTTAGCGGGTTACTGGATCCAAAATGGGACCCGATAGCTTAACGGCGTTCTGTTACGGTGGATGCCACGTGTCGGTCACCATTGACGAAAGCACTTCTGTGACACGCGATTTATCGTCATGGAAGTGGACACTTCCGTGATGATAATTTTGGTAATGTCATGGAACACTTTTACGACAGCACAAGTATGACTATATTGATTCTGTCATAAAATTGTCATGGATGTACATGCATGACAAAAAATGCGACCTACTCTGATAAACACGTATCATCACGGAAGTGTATTTTTTTGTAGTGTAAGCACTACGACAATATGACCGAGGTGGAAATCTGTGGAGGGGGGCACCGCACACGGCTAAGAAATCAACTTGTGTGTCTATGGGGTGCCCACTCCTCCGTATATAAAGGATTGGAGCAGGGGAAGGGCCGGTCTCATGGGGCGAGCCCAAGGGGGGGAATCCTACTCCTACTCGGAGTAGGTTCCCCCCTTTCCTATTCCAACTAGGAGGTGGAAGGAAGGGAAGACGGAGAGAAGGAAAGGGCGGCCGGCCCCCCTCCCCAATTCGGATTGGGCTTGGGGGGGGGGGGCGCCCCTCCACCTGCCCGCCTCCTCCTCTCTTCCACTAAAGCCCATGAAGGCACATTAACCCCCGGGGGGTTCCGGTAACCCCCCGGTACTCCGGAAAATGCCCAAACCTATCTGAAACCTTTCCGGTGTCCAAACATAACCTTCCAATATATCAATCTTCATGTCTCGACCACTTCGAGACTCCTCATCATGTACGTGATCACATTCGGGGCTCCTAACTACCTTCGATACATCAAATCACATAACTCATAATACATATCGTCATCGAATGTTAAGCGTGCGGACCCTATGGGTTCGAGAACTATGTAGACATGATCGAGACTCATCTCCGGTCAATAACGAATAGTGGAACCGGGATGTTCATATTAGTTCCTACATATTCTACGGAGATCTTTATCGGTCAACCCGCATAACAACATACATTGTTCCCTTTGTCATCGGTATGTTACTTGCCTGAGATTCGATCATCGGTACCATCATACCTAGTTCAATCTCGTTACCGGAAAGTCTCTTTACTCGTTTCGTAGTGCATTATCCAGCAACTAACTCATTAGTTACATTGCTTGCAACGCTTATAGTGATGTGCATTACCGAGAGGGCCCAGAGATACCTCTCCGACAATCAGAGTGACAAATCCTAATCTCGATCTATGCCAACTCAACAAACGCCATTGGAGACCCCTGTAGAGCATCCTTATAATCACCAGTTATGTTGTGACATTTGATAGCACACTAAGTGTTCCTCCGATATTCATGAGTTGCATAATCTCATAGTCATAGGAACATGTATAAGTCATGAAGAAAGCAATAGCAATAAACTGAACAATCATAGTGCTAAGCTAACGGATGGGTCTTGTCAATCACATCATTCTATAATGATGTGATCCCGTTCATCAAATGACGACTCATGTCTATGGCTAGGAAACATAACCATCTTTGATTAACGGGCTAGTCAAGTAGAGGCATACTAGTGACACTCTGTTTGTCTATGTTTTCACACATGTACTAAGTTTCTGGTTAATACAATTCTAGCATGAATAATAAACATTTATCATGATATAAGGAAATATAAATAACAACTTTATTATTGCCTCTAGGGCATATTTCCTTCAATATGCTCTAGAGGAAATAACATTGTATCATTATATTTCCATTATTCATAATTAAGAATTTATATTTCATGCTATAACTGCTATGATCCTGGAATATGCGATCTAGTGGAAAAACTCATATGCACGTGTGAAATGATAAATGTAGGACTGAAAGTATGTCTAGAGGGGGGTGATTAGACTACTTGACCAAATAAAAATCTAGCTTTTCCCAGTTTTAAGTCTTGGCAGATTTTAGCAACTTAGCACAAGTCAAGCAATCAACCTCATGCAATTCTAAGAGTATAGCAGCGGAATGTAAATAATTGCATACAAAGCTAAAGGGGAGGAGTTTGGAGGGAGCAAACACAATGTAGACACGGATATTTTTGGCGTGGTTCCGATAGGTGGTGCTATCGTACATACACGTTGATGGAGACTTCAACCCACGAAGGGTAAAAGTTGCATGAGTCCACAGAGGGCTCCACCCATGAAGGGTCCACGAAGAAGCAACCTTGTCTATCCCACCATGGCCATCGCCCATGAAGGACTTGCCTCACTCGGGTAGATCTTCACGAAGTAGGCGATCTCCTTGCTCGTACAAACTCCTTGGTTTAACTCCACAATCTTAGCGGAGGCTCCCAAGTGACACCAAACCAATCTAGGAGACACCAATCTCCAAAAGGTAATAGGTGGTGTGTTGATGACACTACAAAAAAAAGACACTTCCGTGATGATACATGTTTGTCACAGCAGGTCACGTTTTCTGTCATGCATGTACGTCCATGAAGGTTTTATGCCAGAATCAAGATAGTCATACCTGTGCTGTCGTAGAAGTGTTCCATGACATTACCAAAATTATCATCACGGAAGTGTCCACTTCCATGACGATAAATCGCGGGTCACAGAAGTGCTTTCGTCAAGGGTGACCGACACATGGCATCCACCATAACGGTTCACCGTTAAGCTATCGGGTCCGGTTTTGGATCCGATAACCCGTTAACAGCCCTGACCAATGGAAATTTCCATGTGTAAAATTCTGATTGGCCGGAGGAAACACGTGTCAGCTCATCAGTGGGTCAGATAGGCGCCTATGATATGTCGACACGTGCGACGGTCCACCACTAGCCCATTTATCTTACAAAGGCCGGCCTGTTTTACTTAGTCAAAAGTTAGCGGGCTTGCCCATGAAAAGCCTGTTAATGGTCTCTTCGCAAATAGCCCATTTTGCGGCGCGGTAACTCACGGCCCATTAGGGCCTACCCGAAATCGGCCCAACAACGTCATATGGGCCGTCGAATATAACACCAGTCCGTTTCACTTTCGACCCATGTATGGCCCACGGTGTTTTTCGGCCCATATGAGGCCTTTGTATCTTTAGGCCCTTTAGAGGCCCACGGTGACTCTAGCCCATAATGAACATTAAATTTCTTTGTACCCATTAATGGCCCATGATTCACATGGGCAATTTCCAAACCGTATTAGCTTTCGGCCTAATGATGGCCCATACATTCTTGGGCTCCTTTCTGGCCCTCGATTACATCCGACCCTTTATTGGCATGTTCCCCTAATGGGCCAAATTCGGCCTGTGGCAAGAGTCGGCCCGTTTCTGGCCTATTAACCCGTTGCGCCGTTTCCAGCCCATCCTATATTCTGGCCCATTAACGACCTGTTATGCATGTGAAAGAATTAAGCCTTTGCTGTCCGTCGGCCTGTTAACGGCCCGTTACTGTGCTGGGCCGATACCAATTACGCCCGTTTACGGCCCATGTAGACCCATTTATCCGACGTCCCGAGGCCCATCGATTCTACGGCCCTATTGGAGCCCCATTTAAAGACGCCCTGTAGGAGGCCCATGGATCCTACGACCCATAGCAGGGTCAAGGTTACCACGGCCCGTATATGGCCCATGGTTGTTGTGGCCACTAGCAAACCAGGAAAAAAGACGACTAGGAAATAAATAAGCCCGAAACTAACGCTAGGCTATTAAGGTGATTGCATAGATTACATCCACCGGGCATCAAAGATCGCCACCACTGCAAATATAGGGAACACCCTACACTATATAAAAATGGCTTGCTGTTTTATTCAGCCGGTGGCTGCATGTTAAGAACAAATTTTGTATCGCAACAAAACAAATTACAACTATAAAACAAAAGGAAGGTTGGCATGAAAGTTAACAGTCTAGCAGATAAATGCACCACCAGAAGTTCAGAAGCTCAGTTCATTTGACGTGACTGTTACGTTTTCATGCTGTATTGTCTGATGGGGCACCATAACCTTCGCCTTCCTTTCTCCTAGGCTCATGAACAACATAGCAAATGTCTGATATTCTGGTTTCAAAACCATGCATATCTTGAAGACATCGAACAATGTATGTCCTTGTTTCACAAAGGGTCTCTGTTAGGGAATGGACTTGTGTTTGGAGCACAGATATAACATTGTTTTGAGCTTGCATATCTTGATCATGAGGCAGTTTGGACGAGATTGCCTTAACATCCAACCCATTATTACATAGGAACATGCTTTTGGAATTGTTAGTGGGCAGGTACTGACCCACTGCATCAAGAGCTGACATTGCGGTTATAGTTGCCTCGCCACCTTCATAAGGTGGCGGTTCCACCATTTGTTTCCATAGCTTGCTGAAAAGCTGAGTTTTTACATTAGTAGTACCAGAACTGAAGACATTAAGGAGGCAGCAAAACCAAACAAAATAGCTTTGGTCTATATACAGAACTTATTCTGGTGAACCCATGTAAAATATTAGTTGTATTTTACTGGAAAGTACATAATAAAACCAGGTTCCAAACATATGACCATGTACCATGGCTAATGTATTGTCTATTTATTCACATTGTATTGTCAGCTAAGGATAAAGAGACAAAGTTTATAATACGGTAAGTATGACATCATTCATATCACAAAACAACTGAGAACAGACAAACATGCAATTGTAACATTGTGTGGGCAAGTCCAGCACCGAACTAGATTACAGGTCAAGATCAAAGGAACATCACTCCTCTCTTTTAAACCTTGTAAGGTGCAATGATAGGCTAAGACAATTGTGTATAAAATTGAAAAGAGTAATAGACATTGGCTGCAAACCATGCAGTTCAAGGCACGAGTCAGAGTATGTACTAGTTAAAGGCATGAGGATTAAGGACTTACAACAACGGCTTTGACTGGTGTAGTCATGCCCTTCGTCTTGCTGGTTTGATAGTCCTTGAAGATTTCCACAGTATTTGGTTCAGGTACTTTTTGGTCCTTGCGGGCTTTCCTCTGCATTTGGAACAAGTCAATATAGATCTGATAATATGGTAGAGCGAAAAGAGTGAAACAACAACTAATTATAAGAGCCTCGCAGTGTGCAATATAGCTACGAGATCCTGTTGTCTGTTGGAATTTCACTTCCGTACGGTTGGCCTTGTTCTTTGAACAGTTCACCTTCAAGAAGATAGATTTGTGTGGCACAGCGTAAATAGGACTTCAACATGTGATCTGATCACATATATATAATGTACCTGATACTTTGGATCAGACCAGTGTTTAACGAGGCCTCTCCAGTCTTCATCCGATATATTTTCCACTGGAGATGTTTGGGCAAGTTCACTGTTAGCCTTGCCTTCAAAGTGAGTTTTCCTCAAGTTATACCGATACTGTCACAGAGCAGACTTGAAAACATGGGTGCAAGCTTGTCTGGTTGCATCATCTTGGCTATCCAACTTGAACCTCATCTGTTGAAAATTATGGGAGTCTCATTATCAACAACCTAGAAAGTATGGGACAAAGCAAGACGATATTACTAGTTTCCATACATAACCATACTTACAGATAAATGGTCGAGGAAGGTGTTGAACTGGGTTTCGTCTTTGTCATTCCTGTACTGAATCCATGTTGGGAGGATACATACATGACACCTAACGGCAACCGCTGCCTCTGATACTAACTTGGCTAACTATGTAGCATCACGTGGCCTTTTTAAACCTGCCTCAAAACGGATCTCCGTTCTTCCTCCTCTAGATTTAGTTAACCTATCGAGCATTATCCCTGATGTTTGTTTCGTCTTGATCCTAGGTGCTAGTCCAACAACAAACATAGGAAGTGTTAGTGTACATCAAACTATGAGACTACATATAAAGAATCATGCAACTGTAACTTGACTCTAGCAACTACCTTCTTCATGTTGAAGCTCACAAAGTTCATCTGATCTTGCCAACTCATCTTGTGTCAAGAGTGCTTCGGAAATAGTGTCAGGTGGAAAGGGAGCTTGGGAACGTGCTGCTAGCTGAGTTGACCAATGAGTAAATCGTGCAGCTGGTGGTACGGTGGAAGGTGTTGCAACAACTAGGGCTATCTCTGCTTGTTTGGTGGCAGCTATTTGTTTCTGTTTGGCTTGTTCTGCAGGTCGTGTAGCACGTGATACCATGTTTGTACAATTTTCCGCTGGACTTTGACCTTCTATTGCACCATCAGTACCAACAGAATCTGCAGGATGCTTCTGCTTCCCATTCCCTGTCAATCTATGTTGCTTCCTCTTTCTCTGTGCCATGTTAAGTCAAGACGACAAGAAAAACGAATAACAATTTAGTTCCTAAGAACAAATTGATCCGTGATACAGACGAACTGAACTTTGATGTTAGACAACCACATGATAGGAGGATGTAATATGTACAAAAATCAGGACGACATGAGATAACGAGAACTATGATGTGTAAACTAAGAAGAAGACATTTCACTAAATTAGAAGCAATGCAATGGAAGGTAGACACCATATGAAAGATGCTACAAATATCACTCTGCCCGGTTAACAGTGTCTCATCATAAATCGCGTTTAAACAAATGTGAAGCAGTACAAGAAATAAATCATATGCAAGATGCAAACAACATCACACTACCAAGTTAAAGGTCTCTCGTCATTAGTGCCATTGGATATTCACAGCATTGCATATTCATAGCTTATGATGTGTAAACTAAGGAGAAGGCATTTCAATAAATTAGAAGCACTGAAAGCTAAACACCATATGAATGATGCAATGAATATCACTCTACCAAGTTAAAACTGTCTCATCATAAGTGCCATTTCAACAAATTAGAAGTAGTAAAAGCTAGAAAAGAATGCGAGATGTAACCTATATCTCACTCCCAAGTCAAATGTGTCTTATGATAAGTGATTGTTGTAGGTTACACAACAGTAGTACTTTGATGTAAGAACATTGTGTGATAGAGAGATATTGTATGTTCTAGAAACAGGAACACGTGTCTTATTCACAAGTATAATGTGTAAAGTAAGCAGATGGAATTCAACAAAATTAGAAGCAATACAAGCTAGACATCATACATAAGATGCAACCACATATAACAGTGCCTAGTTAGAGGGAGCACCTGTGATGGTGCACTAGGGGAGACGTGCTCATCATCAACACATCTACGTTGAGTGTCTATGCATGTGTTATCTTGGAAATCATCTTGGGGGGATGGAGGAGTAGAATCTGTAGAGGCCCTCAGTTTGGAAGGAGCACCTTTATCCGCTGCCTTGCTAACTTCCTTCCGCTTTATTGATTCTGAATTGTCAAGTAAAACCGACAAGAAAAAGCAATAAAATTCACTCTTGAGAACACATTCATGCATGATACTGGCAATCACTACTTTGATGTAAGGCAAAGACATGATACCAGGATGGAATATGCACTACAAGATATGTCAACTTGTGACCTTGACTATTGGTCACTGAAAGGTCATTGTTTTTCATTTGCAACCTTTTTTTGACCAAAAACAGAAGGTCAAAAGCTGGCAGTCGTAAACTGAAATTAACGACCTTCTCTGTGAGAAGGTCGTGGACGTTTACGACCAAAATATGCCTATTGTTTTGTTTTGGTCACTAGCAGCCTCCCCAGGCCACGTAGTCATCCGATGTGGCAATCTGATGTGGCACAAGAATCAACCCGGTCCAATTTGATTTTCTACATGGGCCTAGCCCAACAATTCGGCCTTTTTAATGTATTTTTTCCTGTGCTTTTATTAGCTACATGGGTTTGACCCAGTAATTTGGCCCATGTATTATTTTTTAGGCAAGCCCTTTTAATATATGTATTTTGTGTTAATTTCGTTTAGCTACATGTGCATGGCCTACAATTTGGCCTTTTTATTTTCTAGCGCACAACATTTTGCAGTCCATTTATTTTTTTATTTCCATCTTTTTTTTCCAGCTCCAGTTTACAGATGGGTCCCAAATGTCAGATTTTTCACAGCTTATTAATAAGCAATATATCAAACAGACAGAAGAGAGAAAGCATATGAAAATCTTCAAATAATAGCTAAAATAAGTTTATTACAATATGCTATACAGAACAGAACACGTGAAGCTACATACACTCATTCACATCACAACAACTAGTTTCCATACACTCATTCACATCACATTAACCAGTTTAACCATCGAATCTTGCACACCCAGGAACTTCAAACTTCACCCAGATCCACACAATCATAAATATTGGGATCTACAAATAGACCACTCTACCTCCAAGCTTGTAGATCAGATGGCTAGTGGTGGTCGACATCGCCAATGACCACGATGTCGATGCAAGTCTTGTCCCTTGCCCATGGCTGAAACCGCAAGATCAAAGTAAACAAGTGTTAGAAGACAAGAAACACAGAACTAAGGGTAGTTGTCAAGCTTAACATATCAAATAAACACTACTAGGAAAAGGCCTACTAATGGGGCACCAGTTTTGCCTACTAATGGCGCATCACTGGTGCGCCATTACTAGCACGCCATTAGTAATTTTTACTAATGGCGCACCACTAGTGCGCCATTAGTATACCAGATACTAATGGGGTTCAACTGGTGCGCCATTAGTATAGGCCATGGTGCGCCATTAGTACATGCCACTGGTGTGCCATTAGTATAGACCATGGTGCGCCATTAGTATTTTTGAATTTTGAAGGCGGGAAAATAGTAGTGGCGCACCGTCTAATCCCCACCGTGCGCCATTGCTATTTTTGAATTTTGAATTTGGATCTGGATCGCGATTTTTTGCCCATTTTTTGCTCGTTTTTTTGCTCATTTTTTTGCACGATATTATTTCAAATTTTGTTCCCGTTTTGGATCTTGTATGTTCTTTTGCCGTGTTCTTTTGCCGGAGAGGAGGAGGAGGAGGTGACCGGAGAGGCGCTCGCCTACATCGCCGGAGAGGAGGAGGAGGTCGCCGGAGAGGAGTTCACCAGAGCATCGGAGAGGAGGAAGGAGAAACCATGAGGAGATGGGAGGAGAGGAGGGAGGAGGAGCTCATCGGAGAGGAGGGAGGAGGAGCTCACCGGAGAGGAGGGAGGAGGAGCTCACCGGAGAGGAGGGAGGAGGAGCTCACCAGAGAGGAGGGAGGAGGAGCTCACCATAGATGAGGGAGGAGGAGCTCACCGGAGAGGAGGGAGGAGGAGCTCACCGGAGAGGAGGGAGGAGGAGCTCACCGTAGATGAGGGAGGAGGAGCTCACCGGAGATGAGGGAGGAGGAGCTCACCGGAGAGGACGGAGGAGGAGCTCACCGGAGAGGAGGGAGGAGGAGCTCACCGGAGAGGAGGGAGGAGAAATCGTGAGGGGAGGGGAGGGGAGGAGAGGAGTGAGGAGGAGGTCGCCGGAGAGGAGGAGGAGGTCGCTGGAGAGGAGGAGGAGGAGGTCTCCGGAGAGGAGGAGGGTAGTATGGTGGAAGAGAGTAGGGAAGATGGAGTGGAGGAGAGGAGGAGATGGAGTGGAGGAGAGGAGAGGAGAGGAGGGGATGGAGTGGAGGAGAGGAGAGGAGGCGGGAAGATACTAATGGCGCACCATGGGCAGGTGCGCCATTAGTATCTTTTTTTTTTATTTTTTTGACTTATTTTGAATTTTGAAGGCGGGAAGATACTAATGGCGCACCATGGGCAGGTGCACCATTAGTAACTTTTTTTATTTTGTTGACCTATTTTGAATTTTGAATTTTGAAGGCGGCAAGATACTAATGGTGCACCATGGGCAGGTGCGCCATTAGTAAGTTTGAATTTTTTTGAATTTTTTTGCCTCTCAAGATCTTAAAAGCCCCGTATCTTTGTTTCTGTTAGGTTTTTGAGGATTTTGAAAATGTTTAACGGGGTTCCCCCGGTTAAATTCGGATGTAACTTTTCGAGTAGATGATTTTTCATATAAAAAACTTTTTCATCCGAGTTAGTATGCAAAAGTTATGCCCATTTTTACAAATTCTCGAGAGATTTTGCAAATGAAGTCAAAATTCATATTTGCAAATTTTCCCAACAACTAGACCACATATCACATGGGAAACTTATTTTCTTTTATTTTTTGACATTTTCATCATTTTATTTTATTTTTTTTAAAACTGAAAAGGCGATCCACGGGGGGGGGGGGTGCATTCGGTGGAAGTGGTGGCCAAGTTACTAATGGCGCACCGTGGCATGGTGCGCCATTACTAGTTCAACTAGTAATGGCGCACCACTCCCACGGTGCGCCATTAGTAGTTTTGACAAAAATTTTAAATTTTTTTTACTAATGGCGCACCGTGGATGTGATGCGCCATTACTAGTTCAACTAGTAATGGCGCACCACTCCCACGGTGCGCCATTAGTAGTTTTGAAAAAATAATTTTTTTTACTAATGGCGCACCGTGGACGTGGTGCGCCATTAGTGTCTACCACACTAATGGCGTACCAACACATGGTGCGCCATTAGTATATAGTAATGGCGCACCACATGTCTGGTGCGCCATTAGTGTCAACTCCATCTATAGCCCTTTTCCTAGTAGTGAAACTTATAGATACAAACTCGACGGGTTAAATTAGATAATGAGAAATTCAAGCCAATCAAGCTGCATGCACTAGTTAGATGCAATAAACTGTGCGTAGAACGAAAAGATGGTATGGCCGGATATATATAACAGAGAATGGAAGGGCAAATGCTTTTAATTCTGCTCACGACCCACAAATCCTAGAACCAAACAGAAGTTAAACAGAAATCTGACTAACAATAAATCCAAAAGCTTGCGTATGAGCATGAGCAACAGAAACTATAGATATCCTACATGTCAAGGCTACCGGCATGAGCAACTCCTTTAAATTATAGCCAAAAACAACTTGCATTAGCGCATAATTACATGATGTGGTCACACATCTCATACTGCATTATTTGTGCAGGGAAAAGGACAATGCATGCTGCATTATTTGAGTCTGTCAACTGAAAACAACAGTATTTCTAAAATGCATATATGCTCAATCCCCTTGCAGGCTACAATTACAAAATATGCTCAGAGATGAGAATGCCATAACCGTTTTACATGTACCAAGCAGTGTCATATATATGCAAGGAGCTACAGTGTAAAGTCTACTTCTGAAAATAAGTGCACCACTAACAAATTCACATGGTCAGAATGATATAACTTGTTCAGCGTTAGCTAATCGTCTTAAATCATCATGGCAACATATAATCATGAAGCAAACAAGTACTTGTGACTGTTGTTAACAGATTCACAGGCAATATATAATGGTGACCACTGCTAACAGATTAAAAGCAAAAGAGCTAAAATGCATATGAGCAGAGTGTCAACCCCATTGCAAGCTACAGTTACAAAATATGCTCAGAAATGACAATGCCAGAACCGTTTTACATGTACCAAACTCCATCCACCAGTCCAAATTGCTAACTAATCACTTCACATGAGGAGAGTGTCAACAAATAAAACTCATATAGGCTACACTTTGAGAATATCAACAAAAATGAACACATGATGTGGGAAGGGATTGAGATAGGAGGAGGTTACCATCTGGAGATCCCGGCTCCCAGAGGTGCTCTCGACGAGGTTGGGTCGCGCGCGGACATCGTAGATGATGGGTCTCTTGAACCAGAACATGACGATGCTGGGCTTGCCCTTCTTGGGATTGAATACCGGCTTCCCTGGATCCAACATGTTGTAGAGCTCCCTAAAGACGGCCTACAGCAGGAAAAACACAAGGGCATCAACCTCCTCCCGACCAGTCCCTCGATCGAATTAGCGCAGGAAATGAATTAGCGCAGGAAATGAATTAGCGCAGGAAAAACACATGTTGGCTCATGACATGTACTGCATAAGCTTGAGCCACAGAACCTTGCTTAACAGACCCGATCAATTCTGGGATGTCACCCCACACGAGCTGCTCGTAGCTTGAGAAGTTTACACAGTTTGGTGCTGGTTGTGCCTTGTCATTTAGGACCTTCTTGGCCCGCAGTACCTTGCCAAGCTGTATGCAAACCAAAGGTAGATCAGTAGAGTATAACCCCTATCAGCTCTAAATGTATCATACAGAAGGAAAATGGGGAATCAAGGGAACCAACTACAGGTAGGATGGCTGTTTCCTGGTTAGAAATGGCTAAAAAACTGGTAGGTAACAAAGAGCTACGCCTGACCCCTGCTCTCATGTTTCAATAATAAAGTGGAAGCAGATGCCTAAATTAAGAGGGCAGACCTACACATAATTTATTTATTGCTACAGTGATGAGTGCTTAATTATCAAATAGAGCACTGGCGACAAGCTAGCATCTCTGATTCTAGGCCACCAACTTCCCCGATCGGTACACCAATTAATCTAGGCAGGGACAAACGCATCATACCACGTCCTTGGCTTCCACGTCCAATAATGGCCTTCTTCCACGTGTTGCACGAATGCGAAAAGCTAGGGTATTCTTACGTTTCACCCCCTAGCTACGCGAATAAGCCACCTATAAGAGAGGTGAGGATCCAGATCCAAATCACACCATCCTCCTTCCGCAAGTACTCATCGGGGCACATCTGATAAAAAATCCATTCCAACATGGATAGCCGATGCGGCTCCTCTTCTTGCACTCCCAGTCCTCAGCCGTGAGATTGGAGGAGATGCTCAGTCCCGCATAGCGAATTAGTGACGCTCCAAGCAGAGGGATATCTTCCCCCAGCCTTTATGGTTCCGGTTCGAGCCGGACTGGCCACCTACAAGGGTGGGAAGGAGGTGGAGAGCGTCCCCAATCCCTCCAAAGGAGAGCGGGTATGCTTCGTCCCCTACTTAATAAGGGGACTCAGATTTCCCATACATCCGTTTCTCCGGGGGCTCCTGGAGTTCTATGGACTCCAACTTCACCACCTCACGCCTGCCTCCATTTTGCACATCGCGGGCTTCGTAGCTCTTTGCGAGCTGTTCTTGGGCATCGAGCCCCATTTTGCATTGTGGAAGAGGTTGTTTTGCCTCGTACCCCGCTCTTACGAGGGGTCGATATATCAAGTGGGCAGAGCCGAAATATGGCGCATCGCCGGGACCGGATATCTATCCGGAACCCCGAAGAAGGCGTCCGAAGACTGGCCTTCGGAGTGGTTCTATATGGAAGACGCCCCGCTACCGGATCCAGTTCGGATCGGCCTCCCGGAGTTTAGCAACGCTCCTCTGAAGAAACGCCTGAGTTTGCACCCACGGAGCCCTCAACGGGAAGATGACAGGAGCGTCCACTATCTGATGGGCCGGATACGGTTACTAGCCCATTCCGGATTAACCATGATCGGAGTCATGGCCACATGCATTATGCGAGGGGTGCAGCCGCTCCAATATAGGGGCCACCCCATGTGGGATTTCAACAGGGAGAATGACGCCACCCGTCATGGCCGCACGGGGCCGGGATCGTCCGCTGATCTGGTGAAGATCCTGTCCGGCTTGTACAAGGGGGAGGAGGAGGACTTCCTCCGCACAAATCCATTGAATGGATTCTCCATGAATAACCCTCGGAGCTGGGTAAGCGGACGCTTATATATCTGATCCGTGCTTTCAAAGATAAGTGTCTTACTTTATGATTTCGACGCAAGAACTGCGTTAGGATGTGGAGGGCATAGAAAGCCCAACTCCACAACCCGAGGATCCGGGAAGATCCCTTGATCCGGCCTCCGAAGAGGATCCGGACATAAAGGTGGAATTGATCGATGGGGTGTTCCACCAGCTCAGCATAGACAATGCTTTAGTCGCCATTACGGCTGACTACCCCGGTTTATGTCCGGCTGCCCAGGTGAGTACGACCGAAGTCTTGACACCGTTACTTCTTAAATGCTTATTTCTGACCACCGTGTACCAATGGTGCTTCGCAGGAGGTGCCTTTACGGCGGGAAGCCGAGCCCGCGGCGACTGACCAAACGAGGACAGTGCGGCCTAGCAGGCGGAAGAGGAGTGCGGCAGGAATCGAAACGTCGCTGCAAAGGTATAGTGCACCATTGTCTTTTAAGGGAAAGACTCCTGGGAAGCATATTAATGCTCATGATTCTTCCAGAAGAAAGAGCGCTCGCCGGACTGAATCTGGAGAGGGTGCCGACCAAGCCTTTTCCAGCCAGGCTCCAACACCTGGTCCGGAGGGGGAGGCGAGCGCAAGGCGCGAGCCGGATGCTCCTCCAATGGAGGATGCCGACAGGTTGTCCGTCACCAGGTCTGAGGTGGAGAGCGCCATGAATCACAGGCGCTGTCAGACAGTCCTTTGTGACGTGTGTTTCTCTCCAGAGGCGTTGAATGCCTTTAATGCGGGAGACGCGCACCTCCGTGCCGCTCAAGATGGTTTAACCAGAGCCACGGAGCAGTATGTAAAGGACATACGGGTAAGGAATTTTAATAGTTATATATGCCAGTAGCCCCCGAGACTTAAAATAGTTAAACTAACTGATTTAAGGATCATTTGTTATGTAGGATCTTACCGAGAAGAATACCCACCTGTCCCAGGAGCTCCAAGAATGCAAGGCCCAACTTGAGGCCGCACTAGCCGCTGCCGGGGGAGCCACGGAGACCCCCTCTGGTAATTCATATTTCGAAAAGAGAATTAGTTTGCGATGTGTTTGTATAGTCTGACAATAATATTGCAGAGGGTGCCGGACTAGATCCGGACAGGCAACAACTGCTGCGCCAGGTGAAGGCCAGCGAGAGGGTGCTTATGAGGGTGCAGCAGGAGAGGAATAAACTCCAAGATGCCAACACCCAGCTGGGCGAGGAACTAAAAGATGTTCAGGTCCAGCTGTCTAACTCTGTAAAGGAGAATCGGCGGCTTCGTCGCGGCTTTTGTAGTAAGTGCTTGAGCAAACTTCATTTGAAAAAAAAGTTCGGCGAGGAAGTCGGTCGACAGAAATGTGTCTGTAGGTGTGCTCACGGGTCGTCCGGCAGAGGAGATGCCTGGCTTCGCGGGAGACCCTCTTCACGAGCTGCTGCAACAGCACGAACGTGTTCGGCAGGCAATGAGCGGCATCATTCAGGCCTTATGGCCTTCCGTCTCCCTACCCGAGGGTCTTGTAGGGCTTGCCGAGAAGCTTCAGGGAGTACGGCAGCGTCTCCGTCTGTGGAAGATATCGGCCTGCCGTCAAGGCGCCAGGGAAGCCTGGGCCATGGTGAAGACGCGGTACCCGAAGGCTGACCCAAACCACATGGCCGAGGTCGGACCTGTGGGGCCTGATGGGAAGGAGATCCCTGTGAGCCTGATGTACGGCCAAGTAGAGTTGGCCGCGAAATATTCCCAACAGGACTGTAAATTAGACAGCCTGTTAGATGGGATTCAAGAGGAGTACAATCAGTCAGTTTGATGATGTAAATTTTAAAATGACATGTAAAATGCCTTCTAGCCGGATTGTAGATCGTTTGTCTTTGCGGACCTTTTTGCTTCAACCTCGGGACCCAACAGTCCGAAGTGTGTCCGAATACCCTTTCGGTTATAAAAGAACCGGGGCATGCATGGAGACAAGGCATAGGGGTCATAATTGCTTTATCAGACAAGTGCCCAACTAGCTATGTTATATTACATGGTTAGTAAGAAACATCTTCCAGGGGGAATAGTTCCGTTAAGGGTTCCTTTCCCTGGGAGGCATGCCCTAAAGTGCATGTCCAGACTGCCAAAATAGCAGAAAAAACATCTGGGGGCAGATGAATAAGTAAGTAATAAATCATCTTTCAGGTCACCGACCGAATATTCCCTTAAGAACGCTAGCCTTCGGCTTCACCCAGTCTGAGGTACACATCCGGCTGACCCGGCAGTAACAATCGCACAGGTGCTCCCTTTACCTCCTAGCCGAACAATCGGGAACGTAGGGGTAAGCACAGGAGCCAGACAACCCGGCTTGGCTAAAACTTAAGTCATATCGATGCATACAATGGTGATCAAAAGGTACATGCGGAAGTGTGACACATGTGTTGGGCATGAAGCCCATATAAATAAGCTTCTGTTAAAGAAGCCCCCAGGTATAACGAGTGCGAGTAGCACATCGAGTGAGTGCGAACAAAGCGCAGATCAGCCCTCAAGAGGTTTGTACTGAAGAAGGGGGAGGAGAAAGGAGGGAAAACAAAGACAGCGAAAAAATATGAAAGGTGGACGGAGGAAGGAGACGAACCCTAAGTCCGGCGCTAGGCGTAAAATCTTCGGAGACGGGCTGCGTTCCATGGGTTTGGCTCGAGTCGGTTGTCAGATGCGTTGCGTAGACAGTATGCACGGCCAGTAAGGACTTGGTCGATGATGAAGGGACCTTCCCATTTGGGCTTAAGTTTGTCCTTTTTCTTGTCCGGCAGGCGTAGAACTAGCTCACCAACATTGTAAGTTTTGGCCCGTACTTCTCTGCTTTGATATCTTCGAGCCTTCTGTTGATAGAATGCGAAACGGGATTTTGCCACGTCGCGCTCCTCCTCTAAAGCGTCCAAACTGTCCTGCCGATCTAACTCGGCTTCTCTTTCCTCGTACATGCGCACGCGAGGTGAGTCATGAATTATGTCGCAGGGCAAAACTGCCTCAGCGCCGTATACCATAAAAAATGGTGTGAATCCGGTTGTGCGGTTTGGCGTGGTCCGCAGCCCCTAGAGTACGGAGTCGAGCTCCTCTACCCAGTGCGTGTTAGATTCCGTGAGGGACTGCACTAATCTGGGTTTGATGCTGCTCATGATTAGACCATTTGCTCATTCCACTTGACCGTTAGTTTGAGGGTGGTAGACTGAAGCGTAGTCGAGCTTGATGCCCATGTTTTTGCACCAGAGTTTAACCTCGTCGGCGGTGAAATTCGTGCCATTATCAGTGATGATGCTATGGGGGACGCCAAAACGGTGTACTACCCCAGATATGAAGTCTATCACAGGTCCGGATTCTGCCCTTTTAACTGGCTTGGCCTCTATCCATTTGGTGAATTTGTCCACCATGACCAATAAGTATTTGTGCTTGTGGGTTCCCCCTTTAAGGGGTCCAACCAAGTAAAGCCCCCAGACCACGAACGGCCAGGTGATGGGTATAGTTTTGAGGGCGGTGGGTGGCATGTGGCTCTGATTAGCAAAGAGCTGGCAGCCAACGCATCGTTGGACTAAGTCCTGAGCATCTGCCCGGGCTGTCGGCCAATAAAATCCTGTACGGAAGGCCTTGCCTACAAGGGCCCGGGCTGCAACGTGGTGCCCGCCGAGTCCGGCGTGAATTTCAGCCAGGAGATTTCGCCCTTCCTCTTTGGAGATACACCTTTGAAGGACTCCGGTTGTGCTTTTCTTATAAAGTTCTCCCTCATGGACCTTGTAGGCTTTAGATCACCGAACTATGCAGCGGGCCTCATTTTGGTCTTCGGGAAGTTCCTGCCTGATTAGGTAGGCTAGGATTGGTTCCGTCCACGGGGCAATTACTGCCATTATTTCGTGGGCTGAAGGTGTTATTTCATTGGCTGAGCCACCGATTGTGTCAGAATGTTCTGTGTCGGGTGGTGCAATTGGTTCCGGGTTGTTATTTCCGGACTCCCCTTCCCATAATACGGATGGCTTAAAGAGCCGTTCCAGGAAGATGTTTGGAGGGACGGAGTCGCGTTTTGCGCCGATACGTGCCAGCACGTCTGCTGCCTGGTTATTATCCCGGGCTACGTGGTGGAATTCGAGTCCCTCGAACCGGGCTAACATTTTTAGCACAGTGTTACGGTAGGCTGCCATTTTTGGATCCTTGGCGTCAAAGTCTCCATTTATTTGGGATATTGCGAGGTTTGAATCCCCGCGCACCTCTAGGCGTTGAATACCCACGGAGATTGCCATCCGGAGGCCGTGTAGAAGGGCCTCATATTCGGCTGCATTGTTGGAGTCCATGTACATTATTTGAAGTACGTATTGGACTGTGTCTCCGGTTGGGGACGTCAAGACGACGCCAGCCCCCAAGCCCGCCAACATTTTGGAGCCGTCGAAATGCATGATCCAATTGGAGTATGCGCCATACTCTTTAGGGAGTTCGGCTTCGGTCCATTCGGCGACGAAGTCAGCCAGGACTTGCGACTTTATAGCTCGCCGTGGTTTGTAGGTTATGTCAAATGGTAAGAGCTCAATGGCCCATTTTGCAATCCTGCCCGTTGCGTCGCGATTGTTTATAATATCGTTGAGAGGTACTTCAGAGGCCACCGTTATGGAACACTCTTGAAAGTAGTGTCGCAGCTTCCGGGATGCGATGAACACCGCATACGCTATCTTTTGATAATGTGGGTACCGGGACTTGCATGGAGTCAAGACAGTGGATACGTAGTACACTGGTTTTTGAAGAGGGAATCTGTGCCCTTCTGTTTCTCGTTCGACGACGAGTACCGCGCTGACAACTTGATGTGTTGCTGCGATATATAATAACATAGGTTCGCCCAGGTTGGCCGCGGCCAGGACCGGATTTGTTGCCCGTATGGCCTTAATTTCTTCGAGTCTGGCCGTGGCAGCATCCGATCATTCGAAGTGTTCGGTGCGCCGGAGGAGGCGATAGAGGGGCAGTGCCTTTTCTCCCAAATGGGAGATGAAGTGGCTTAGAGCCGCTACGCATCCAGTTAGTTTTTGTATTTGCTTGAGGTTTTTGGGATATCCAATTGTGACAGAGCTCGGATCTTGGCTGGTTTGCTTCAATTCGTCTACCGGATACAATGAAGCCCAAGAGCTTTCCGACTGGTACGCCGAAGACACATTTTTCCGGGTTGAGCTTAATGTCATATGCTCGGAGGTTGTCGAATGTCACCGTCAAGTCGTCTACTAGAGTTTCGACGTGTTTGGTCTTGACGACCACATCGTCTACATATGCCTCTACTGTTTTGCCTATCTGGGTAGCCAGACATGTCTGAATCATGCGCTGATATGTTGCGCCAGCGTTTTTGAGTCCGAAGGGCATTGTGTTGAAGCAGAATGGCCCATATGGAGTAATGAATGCCTTTGCGGCCTGGTCTTTTTCCGCCATCTTGATTTGATGGTATTTGGAGTATGCGTCGAGGAAGCACAATGAATCGTGCCCTGCGGTAGCATCGATGATTTGGTCGATGCGAGGGAGAGGGAAAGGGTCCTTTGGACAGGCCTTGTTAAGGTCTTTGAAATCGATGCGAAGGCGCCAGGATTTGTCCTTTTTTGGTACCATTACTAGGTTGGCTAGCCAGTCCGGATGTTTTATATCTCTGATGAATCCGGCTTCTAAGAGTTTGGCTAGATCCTCTCCCATTGCTTGTCTTTTGGGTTCGGAAAATCTCCGAAGAGCTTGTTTGACTGGCTTGAATCCTTTTAGGATATTTAGGCTGTGCTCTGCCAGCCTGCATGGGATTCCTGGCATGTCTGAAGGGTGCCAGGCAAAAATGTCCAAATTTTCCCGAAGGAATTCTCGTAGTGCGGCTTCTACATCAGGATTTAATTGTGCCCCAATGGAGGCCGTCTTTGTGGGGTCCGTTGGATGGACCTGGAATTTGACTATTTCGTCTGCTGGTTTAAAAGAGGTGGACTTGGACCTCTTATCGAGTATCACATCATCCCTATCCACCGTGGAGCGCAGCGTGGTGAGTTCCTCTGCCGCTAGGGCTTCGGATAATGCCTCTAAGGCCAGTGCGGCTGTCTTATTTTCAGCGCGGAGTGCTATATCTGGATCACTAGCGAGAGTGATTATTCCATTGGGTCCGGGCATTTTGAGCTTCATGTACCCGTAATTGGGTATAGCTTGGAAGATTGTGAATGCCTCTCGCCCTAACAAGGCGTGATATCCGCTGCCAAATGGGGCCACTTGAAACGTGACCTCTTCGGACCTGTAATTGTCCGGCGAGCCGAACACCACATCTAGTGTGATTTTTCTTGTGTAGCGTACTTCTCGACGAGGGATTATTCCCCTGAAGGTTGTGCTGCTTCGCTCAATGCGGCTCCAGTCAATTTCCATTTTTTCAAGGGTTTCCTCGTCAATGAGGTTTAATCCGCTGCCGCCATCCATGAGTACCTTGGTAAGATGAAAGCCGTCCACTATCGGACTGAGGACCAATGCGGCTGGTGCTCGAGCTGTTCGGAATTTAGGCTCGTCGCTAGCATTGAAGGTGATAGCCGTGTCGCTCCATGGATTTGTTGTTGCTACTTGGTAGACTTCGGCGAGGCTGCGGATTGTTCGTTTCCGCATGTTATTTGACGTGAAAGTCTCGAAGACTGTGAATACCGTACTGGTACTGCTGGGCTGGTTGCCCGGGGCTACAAAGCCTTCGCCACTTTTGGCCACCTGTCGTAGTATCCAACAAGCTCGAATGCTATGTGTTGGAGTGGCGCCCTCCCTACTGTGGATTTTGCAGGGTCCGTTGAGCCATCCCTCCAGTATGGTTCCGTGCCCTTTAGGGTTTTTTTGCTTTTTGGTTTTTAACCCAGGTGCTTGAGTATGACGCACCCTCTTGTTTCGGACTGGGGTTGTATTCAGGGCCGGATTGTCCCAAAACCTGATTTCGGTTTTCCAGGCACTCTCCATCGCACAGTATTTTTGTACAATGGTCGCTAGGTCAGGGAAGCGTATAACTTCGCGACGACTTATGGCGTTTATGATTCCCTTGTCCTTGCAATTGTTGCAGAAAATTGAAATCGCGCTTCTTTCACGGCAGTCCTTTATCCTGTTCATAACCAGGAGGAATCTGGCCCAGTAATGATGTACTGTTTCATCGGGCTCTTTCCGTATTTGAGATAGATCACGTATGTTTGGGTGGGCGGGTGGAATTAAGTCCGGAACCCTGCCCGATCTGAGGCTTGAAGGCCAAGAAGTTTCCGGATTTGGAAGCTTGGTTTGTTGGATGTTTTCCAACGAATCTGGTCTGATGCCTGACTTTAGGTTCAGTATTTGATTGATGTCCGTCCCGCCGCAGGAATCCGGACTGGAGGGATCGGGAATCCGGACATAGCTGGTTTTTAACATAGAAGAAGAGTCGCCACATTGTTCCTCTACCACAACAACGTGGTGGGTAGCCTGGGGAGAGTTAATTTCTCTCAGATCGGTTTTAAGCCCAATCTGATCGTAGTCAGTAGCGACTCCCAGGGCGGCGATGCGATCCAAGAGCTCGTTTACGGAGGAGAGCTCCATCGGATCTAGCTGCTCGGCGAATTCTGAGCTGACGTGAAGATCGCTTTTGATGACCTGAGAGGTCATCGTCAGAGCAGTGGCCGAACAGGCGGTCATAAGAAAACCACCTAGCCGGATAGTTTGACCGGCGGCCAAAGCTCCCTTGACGATGGCGCCGTCTTTGAAGATGGGAAAAGACATCCTTCCTGATTGCGACGGCACAGAGGAACTCTCAATGAAAGCACCAATGTCAGTGTCAAAACCGGCGGATCTCGGGTAGGGGTTCCGAACTGTGCGTCTAGGCGGATGGTAACAGGAGACAAGGGACACGATGTTTCACCTAGGTTCGGGCCCTCTTGATGGAGGTAAAACCCTACGTCCTGCTTGATTAATATTGATGATATGTGTTACAAGAGTACATCTACCACGAGATCAAGGAGGCTAAACCCTAGAAGCCAGCCTATGGTATGATTGTTGTTTGTCCTACGGACTAAAGCCATCCAGTTTATATAAACACCGAAGAGGGCTAGGGTTACACAGAGACGGTTACAATGGTAGGAGATCTACATATCCGTATCGCCAAGCTTGCCTTCCACGCCAAGGAAAGTCCCATCCGGACACGGGACGAAGTCTTCAATCTTGTATCTTCATAGTCTTAGAGTCTGGCCGATGATGATAGTTCGGCTGTCCGGACAACCCCTAGTCCGGGACTCCCTCAATGATCTTGACGAAGATCTGCATGCCACCACAGAGGCGCCTCCCGAGCCCTGGTTGCAATGTAGTTGGTTGGCTGGTGTTGGAACCCACGGGCTCAGGGGTGGCATGCTCTGCTGGCATCGGGCAAGTTGCCCCGGCAAGGCTCTTGCCGGGGCCGCGGAGGCCGCCCGGCAAGGGTCTTGCCGGGGAGTCCACCTTGCCCCTCTGCTCTCCTGTGTTTCTGGTCTTGGCATTGCCTTGACCGTCTTGTGCCTTGGCTTCTCTCTGGCTTCCCTCTTCTGCCCTGCTAGGTGTGGCCGCGGCGCGTGGCTCTGACTGCCCGTGCACAAGTGAAGGGGTCAAAAGGAGAGCCCCTACTTCTGTACACTGACAGGAGCCCCCGGGCCTGGGCCGCACATAAGCGCGACACGTTGTTGGGCCAGGCCCAGAACGGTGCATGGGCAGGTCGGGCGGATTTTACCACAGTAACTGTTTCGTCCACTGCGCTTCCCCATGACCCGCGTTGAACACGCGACATGGAGGGGCGTGCATGACGTGGGGGTCATGCGTGGGGCGGTTCCCGCATGCATGCGTCACATCACAGTAAAGAGGCGGCTCGCACCTTCCCCGTAAAAAGAGGGAGGCGTGGGGGCATGGCTCATTTACTGAGTGGACTCGGGTCTCGGTCTTTAAGGAGGCCACGCCCCACGATCACGGGGTGGGGAACAGTCGCCTCACCCGTTCCTTCGACTTTGCTTGCTCGCCACGTGCCTTTCATGCAGGTGGCAGGCGGTGGAGGCGGGAAACCGGGTCGTCGCCGATTGGGGCAGCGGGTCGGTCCTGATTCCATGCGCCCCTGATGACCGGATTGGTTGAGCGGGGCAGCCAAGCCTCGATCCCGCCCCTTTATAAGGAGGGGGGAGGGGGGATGGCACCCCCACATTCTCCCAACATCCATCTTCTTCCACTTCCGCTCCACCCTTCCACCCATCATGTCGAGAGGGGGCGCAGGCCCTTCAACGGTGGGTGCGAGGGTCGCTGCTCGACAGCGCATTCCTCCTTCCCACGAGCTCGCGGTGGTGGAGCCGGCTATGAGTGGAAGGGGGAGGGGGCGAGGTCGAGGTCGCCGCGGCGGTCGGGGGAGAGGGGGACGAAGCGGCGTGATGCCCGGGCCTCCGCCGGCGATGCCGCCCGTGATGGAGGGCCATGTTGGGGACCAGCCTCAGGAGTTCTTCATCAGGCTGCGCCGGCCACCACGTCGTCGTCTCCGTCTTCCTACCCCCTTCGCTCGGGAAATGGAGCTCGACCCGCCCAAGACCCTCAAATTGCGCATGAGGGGCTGCGGAAATGGCGGCACGCAGGTCGACGTCGACTTCCCCGCTCCTGATGTTATGTACCTCCACCGCGGGTGGAAGACATTTACTCGCATCCATAACCTGACGGCGGGGCTCGTCCTCTACTTCAAGTTAATGAAGGGCGGACTACTCTCCGTCAAGGTCTTCGGAGGTCTTGGAACTCGCCTAAAGTGATGCGTGGAGAGCTCCTCCGACGATGAAGATTCCTCCTCGAGCGGGATTGACGAGGAGGACAGCGACAGCGACAACGAGGGAGTCCAGCGGCAAGATGCCGACCCCAACTTTGACTGATCGTGTCGCCCCTCCCTCGGCCTCGCGCCCTGCCGAGGGCCTTCTGATGACCCACAAGTATAGGGGATCTATCTTAGTCCTTTCGATAAGTAAGAGTGTCGAACCCAACAAGGAGCAGAAGGAAATGATAAGCGGTTTTCAGCAAGGTATTCTCTACAAGTACTGAAATAAGTGGTAAGAGATAGTTTCATGATAGAAATAATTTGTAACGAGCAACAAGTAACAAAAGTAAATAAAGTGCAGCAAGATGGCCCAATCCTTTTTGTGGCAAAGGACAAGCCTGGACAAACTCTTATATAAGGAAAAGCGCTCCCGAGGACACATGGGAATATCGTCAAGCTAGTTTTCATCACATTCGTATGATTCGCGTTCGGTACTTTGATAATTTGATATGTGGGTGGACCGGTGCTTGGGTACTGTTCTTACATGAACAAGCATCCCACTTATGATTAACCTCTATTGCAAGCATCCGCAACTACAACAAAAGTATTAAGGTAAACCTAACCATAGCATGGAACATATGGATCCAAATCAGCCCCTTACGAAGCAACGCATAAACTAGGGTTTAAGCTTCTGTCACTCTAGCAACCCATCATCTACTTATTACTTCCCAATGCCTTCCTCTAGGCCCAAATAAAGGTGAAGTGTTATGTAGTCGACATTCACATAACACCACTAGAGGCTAGACAACATACATCTCATCAAAATATTGAACGAATACCAAATTCACATGACTACTAATAGCAAGACTTCTCCCTTGTCCTCAGGAACAAACGTAACTACTCACAAAGCATATTCATGTTCATAATCAGAGGGGTAATAATATGCATAAAGGATCTGAACATATGATCTTCCACCAAATAAACCAACTAGCATCAACTACAAGGAGTAATCAACACTACTAGCAACCTACTAGCACCAATCCCGGACTTGGAGACAAGAATTGGATACAAGAGATGAACTAGGGTTTTGAGATGAGATGGTGCTGGTGAAGATGTTGATGGAGATTGCCCTCTCCTGATGAGAGGAGCGTTGGTGATGACGATGTCGATGATTTCCCCCTCCCGGAGGGAAGTATCCCCGACAGAACAGCTCTGCCGGAGCCCTAGATTGGTTCCGCCAAGGTTCCGCCTCGTGGCGGCGGAGTCTCGTGCTGAAAGGTTGCTTCTGGTTTTTTCCTTGATGAAAGACTTCATATAGCAGAAGATGGGCATCAGAGAGCCACCAGGGGGGGCACGAGGTAGGGGGGCGCGCCCTGGGGGGGGGGGGGGGGGCGCCCCCCACCCTCGTGGACAGGGTGTGGGCCCCCTGGTCTTCATCTTTGGCGAGGATTTTTATTATTATTAATTATAAGATATTCCATGGAGTTTCAGGACTTTTGGAGTTGTGCAGAATAGGTCTCTAATATTTGCTCCTTTTCCAGCCCAGAATTGCAGCTGCCGGCATTCTCCCTCCTTATGTAATCCGTGTAAAATAAGAGAGAATAGCCATAACTATTGTGACATAATGTGAAATAATAGCTCATAATGCAATAAATATCGATATAAAAGCATGATGCAAAATGGACGTATCAACTCCCCCAAGCTTAGACCTTGCTTGTCCTCAAGCGAAAGCCGATAACGATAAATATGTCCCCATGTTTAGAGGTAGAGGTGTCGATAAAAATAAAATACGGACATGAGGGCATCATGATTATTCTCATAACAACAAAATATATAGATATTGCCATATGATTACTTATGTTCAAGTGATCATCTATTCACAATGAAAAAGTATGAATCAGAAACCTTATTGAGAACCAACAAACTATAACCTTAGTCATTGAAGCAATTGCAATTTACCATAACTTCAGAAAGAGTCAATGTCAGAGCTTAAAAGCAAGTCCACACACTCAACTATCATCTAGTCCTTCATAATTGCTAACACTCACGCAATACTTGTGGTTATGAAGCATTAATCGGACACAGAGAAAGATAATGGCTTATAGTTTTGCCCCACAACCTTTTACCTCAAGGGTAATGTCAACAATAATAACTCATGCTCCCCTACATCCAATTAGGTACATATATCAGAATCTTTCCAACATACTGTGCTTGCCAAAGGATAAAATAAAAAAGGAAAGGTGAAGATCACCATGACACTTGCATAAGGTAGAAGATAATAATAAAAGATAGGCCCTTCGCAGAGGGAAGTAGAGGTTGCCATGCGCTTTTATGGTTGGATGCTTAAAATCTCAATGCGAAAGAACGTCACTTTATATTGCCCCTTGTGATATGAACCTTTATTATGCAGTCGTCGCGTTTATTACTTCCACATCACAAGATCGTATAAAGCTTATTTCTCCCACACCAATCAATCATACATATTTAGAGCAATTTTTATTGCTTTGCACCGATGACAACTTACTTGAAGGATCTTACTCAATCCATAGGTAGATATGGTGGACTCTCATGGCAAAACTAGTTTGAGGGTATTTGGAAGAACAAGTAGTATCTCTACTTAGTACTGAGAATTTGGCTAGCATGAGGGGGAAAGGCAAGCTCAACATGTTGGAGGATCCATGACAACATAGTTTATCTCAGATATAAGAAAACATAACTCATCACGTTGTCTTCCTTGTCGAACATCAACTCTTTAGCATGTCATATTTTAATGAGTGCTCCCAATCATAAAATATGTCAATGATAATATATTTATATGTGAAACCTCTCTTTCCTTATTACTTCCTATTAATTGCAACGATGACCAAAGCTATGTCTGCCAACTCCCAACAACTTTTGAATCATCATACTCTTCCTATGTGAAGTCATTACTCTCAATAAGATCAATATGAACTCTTTGTTTCTTTTTATTCTTTTTCTTCTTTTCTTTTATTCACTCAACATCATGGCAAGAAAATCAAGCCCTTGACTCAACACTAATCTTTATTATATAGCTCACGGACTCGATTACATAGGGAGATCATAAAGCAAAACTCAAAACTAGATCATGCCATAAACTTTATTCTACTAGATCAAAATACTACTAATAGGATCGAACTAAGGAAAACGGTAAAGATAGGAGTTGTGATTGTGATACGATACCGGGGCACCTCCCCCAAGCTTGGCAGCTGCCAAGGGGAGTGCCCATACCCATGTGATTATATCTCCTTTGTTGGTGAAGAAGGTGAAGGTGTTTTTGATGATGCGGGCATGTCGTCCATCTTCCAAGGCACACGAGGTGCTCACGAGGTAGGGGGGCGCGCCCAGGGGGTAGGGCGCGCCCTCCACCCTCGTGGGGCCCTCGTGTCCTTCCCGGACTGCTACTTATTTTTCAATTTTTCTAAATATTCCAAAATGGAGAAATATTGCCTTAACAATTGTTTTGGAGTCGGTTTACTTGTTGTACCACATACCTATTCCTTTTCGGAGTCTGAAACATTCTGGAAAGTGTGTCTTATGTATTCCTCCGGGGTTACAGTTTCAATAACATTGGTTTCAACATTTATGGGATTACCTGAGATATAATGTTTAATTCTTTGACCGTTCACCACCTTCGGATTTGTAAGTTCGAAGTTGTTGATTTTTATGGCACCGGAATGATAGACCTCCTCGATAACGTAAGGACCTTCCCATTTAGAGAGAAGTTTTCCTGCAAAAAATCTTAAATGAGAGTTGTATAGCAATACATAATAACCTACATTAAACTCACGCTTTTGTATTCTTTTGTCATGCCATCTTTTGACTTTTTCTTTAAATAACTTGGCATTTTCGCTTGGGTTCTCCATTCATCAAGTGAGCTAATATCAAATAACCACTTTTCACCGGCAAGTTTGAAATAATAGTTGAGCTCTTTAATAGCCCAATATGCCTTAAGTTCTAGTTCGAGAGGTAAGTGATATGCTTTTCCATAAACCATTTTATACGGAGACACACCCTTAGGATTTTTATATGCAGTTCTATAGGCCCATAATGCATCATCAAGTTTCTTGGACCAATTCTTTCTAGACCTATCGACAGTCTTTTGCAAAATTAATTTGAGCTCTCTGTTGCTCAATTCTACTTGACCACTAGACTGTGGGTGATAAGGAGATGCAATTCTATGATTAACGTCATACTTAGCAAGCATTTTACGGAAAGCACCATGAATAAAGTGTGAACCACCATCAGTCGTTAAATATCTAGGGACTCCAAACCTCGGAAAAATAACTTCCTTAAGCATTTTAATAGAAGTGTTATGATCAGCACTACTAGTTGGAATAGCTTCTACCCACTTAGGAACGTAATCAATAGCAACTAGAATATGTGTATATCCATTAGAGGCAGGAAAAGGTCCCATATAATCAAAGCCCCAAACATCAAATGGTTCAATAACGAGTGAATAATTCATAGGAATTTCTTGACGTCTACTAATATTTCCAATTCTTTGACATTCATCACAAGATAGGACAAAATTATGGGCATCCTTGAAGAGAGTAGGCCAATAAAAACCGGATTGCAATACCTTATGTGCAGTTCTATCTCCAGCATAGTGTCCTCCATAAGCTTCGGAGTGACACTTGCGTAGGATCTGTTCCTGTTCATGCTCAGGTACACAACGTCTAATAACACCATCTACTCCTTCTTTATAAAGATGTGGGTCATCCCAAAAGTAATGTCTCAAATCATAGAAGAACTTTTTCTTTTGCTGGTATGTGAAACTAGGTGGTATAAATTTAGCAACAATGTAATTAGTATAATTAGCATACCAAGGAGTACTACAAGAAGTACTTATAACATTTAATTGCTCATCAGGAAAGCTATCATCAATAGGTAGTGGGTCATCAAGAACATTCTCTAACCTAGATAAGTTGTCTGCAACGGGGTTCTCAGCTTCTTTTCTATCAACAATATGCAAATCAAATTCTTGTAGCAAGAGAACTCATCTAATAAGTCTAGGTTTAGCATCTTTCTTCTCCATAAGATACTTAATAGCAGCATGATCAGTGTGAATAGTCACTTTAGAATCAACAATATAAGGTCTGAACTTATCACAAGCAAATACAACTGCTAAAAGTTCTTTTTCAGTAGTAGCATAATTTCTTTGAGCATTGTCTAGAGTCTTACTAGCATAATGGATAACATTTAATTTCTTATCAACTCTTTGCCCTAGAACATCACCTACAGCATAATCACTAGCATCACACATAACTTCAAAGGGTAAATTCCAATTAGGTGGCTGAACAATAAGTGCAGAGACTAATGCTTTCTTAAGTATTTCAAATGCTTCTACACAATCATCATCAAAGACAAATGGTATATCTTTTTGTAATAAATTAGTCAGCGCCGAGAAATTTTTGAGAAGTCCTTAATGAACCTCCACTACAGGAATCAGCTACTTTGCCGTCCGCCACGGCAGACGGCAAAGGCATTAATGGCGGACGGCAAAGGCCTTTGCCATCAGCCACGGACGGCAAAAGGCTCCGGCAAAGTAGGCTACGGTAAACAGCTACTTTGCCGTCTGCTTCCTGGCGGCTGACGGCAAAGGCCCTTTGCCGTCTGTGGCGGACGGCAAAGAGAGCGGACGGCAATAATTGCGCTTTCAGTCCGTTAAGTGGCTAACGGCAGGCCTTTGCCGTCCGCCGCTGACGGCAAAATTTCTAGTGTCTTTGCCATCCGCCACTGATGGCAAAGTCTTTGCCGTCTGCCACTGTAGGCAAACTGACCAAATGGGTCAGCTCCCAGGAAGCACAGCTAGATGCCACGTGTCTACTTTGCCGTCCGCGGCAGACGGCAAAGAGCCCGTTGCCGTCGGTGGTAGACGGCAAAGAGCCTGCATATTGGCTCTTTTATCTGCTTTTTATCAAATCCAACAATTTTCATCACAAATATATATGACATATATAGATATATTTCAAAAGGCCATTACAGAGCAAACATATAAGATATCCAACACATAACTTCATCATCCAACCATATATATTACATGCATAGTTCCATCATACATAACAAGTTCAACATAGAGGCATCCAACCATATATATTACAACAGTTTCATCCAACGATACATGCATAGTTCAACGATACAAAAGAAACAGAGAAAGGGATAAGGAGCACTCCATCTATGCAAGCTTTCGTCAAGTGAATGAAATCTGCAAAATGAAAAATAAGAAAGTTAGAACAAGAAGAGTAGAACAAGAAGAAGAGTAGAACAAGAAGAAGACTAGAACAAGAAGAGTAGAACAAGAAGAAGACTAGAACAAGAAGAGTATATCATTTATGAGCTAACTTACGTGAAATGGATCATATATGAGCTAATTAAGTTGAAATGGGTCGTTTATGAGCTAGCTAACGTGAAATGGATCATTTATGAGCTAACTTAGTTGAAATGGGTCGTTTATGAGCTAACTAAGGTCAAATGGATCGTTTTTGAGGTAACTAAGGTGAAATGGATCGTTTTTAGCTAACTTAGGTGAAATGGATCATTTATGAGCTAACTTAGTTGAAATTGATCGTTTTTGAGCTAACTTAGGTGAAATGGATCATTTATGAGCTAATTTAGTTGAAATGGATCTTTTTGAGCTAACTTAGGTGAAATGGATCATTTAAGAGCTAATTTAGGTGAAATGGATCATTTTTTAGCTAACTTGGTGAAATGGATCGTTTATGAGCTAAATTAGTTGAAATGGATCGTTTATGAGATAACCTAGGTAAGATGGGTCATTTTGGAGTTAACCTAGGTGAAATGGGTCATTTTAAAGCTAACGTAGGTAAAATGGATCATTTAGGAGCTAATCTAGGTAAAATGGGTCATTTTTGAGCTAACTTGGATGAACTGGATCATTTATAAGCTAACCTAGGTAAAATGGGTCATTTTAGAGCTAACTTAGGTAAAATGGATCGTCTATGAGCTAACTAAGCTAATTATGCAATTTTTGACATAAGTAAGCTAAGTACAGATCGTTTTAGAGCTAACTTAGGTAAAATGGATGGTTTTGGAGGTCAGTAAGCTTATTAAGTCATTCTGGAGGAGAAGAATCTAAGTCTAGGTCATTATGGTAAGCATTGGAGGAAATAAAGCTAAGTCTAGGTCTTTATGCATGTGTTAAGCAAAACACTAGATAAACTTACCAAGATCCAGGAGGTGTAGGAGCGGGGTGGCTCGTGTCGATAGCTGGAGAAGGATCGTGCGATGCTTGTCTGGAGTTACGCTGCACCAAAGATCATTTCCAATGTCTTGTTAGCATGATGACACTCAAATGTTAAGACTAGCAAGTAATGTCCATTCAAATAAAACTCACCGTGGTCCCAGGAGCAATCACTGGCATCGGCGGAGCGGTCTGACCTGTCTTCTCGCACACAGACTACACATTTGGTTTTGACGACTCAGTCATACTAGTTAGTAATGAGACAAACACTACATGAATGTTTTGGCTAATCTGCAGAAGAAACTTACCACAAGGAGCTCGTACATGGCCCTTGCCTGCATGTCATTCCATGCCCTCTCCTCCTCCATCATCTTTGTCGTCCTCTCCTCCAACTCCTGCTGCCTCTCTGCCGCCTCCGCCAGAAGTTTCTCCGTTCTATCTCTCTCACTCTGTATAGCAGCCTGCAACACCACTCACATGACTATTTGTAATCATTGATGGAAGCGCACACAATGTAATGGAGAAAGATAACTGAGTACGTATCACTAACCTTGATGGCGAGTTGCACTGGCCGTTCACGAGGCCTTATCTCAGGAGCGGAGCTCGACTGGCGCGCCTTGATCTCCGGGAGAGTGCTAGGACAACGGATAAGTCCATCTCCAATGGCTATGGAGCCATGGGACCTCCCGCCACCAGATATCATCAACAACTCTTGATCAATGGGACCCTGGCTCGGGTTAAAGTCCTCCCCTTTCCTCGCCTTCCCCTCATCTCTGTATCTCACGAGCTTGTTGTGGGAGGAGATGTTGGTGAAGTTGTTTGCATCATCGAGGTCAGACTGAGAGAAAGCCTTGACTTTCTTGAAAGAGGTAGTGTGGGCCATGGCATACAGGTCGTACACCTCTGGCACCTTATCCGCCTTATTGTAGCATGCCTGAAAGAGAGAAACAATGAAAATTAGTAATTAAAGGGCTCAAGCTAGCATGATGAATGAATTGCATGAATCATGAAGCAAACCACATACCCAGTTGCGCCCGAACTGATATAAGTTGGAGCTGCCTTGATGGTGTGGCACGCCTTCCATTTGGGCATGTTTGTCCTTGGCCTCGTTGTGGAGGGCTAGCCATTGTTTTGAGCACCACTCATCGACCAACACCTCCCAACAATCCATCCGATCCGCACACCATCTCGGAGGCGCCTAAGTTAGCAAATAGAAACTTGAGCGCTACGGCTAAGAATTACTAAATGAAGGAACTTAAGTAGAGAAGGCCTTGAGAATTACCTTCATGTACTGCTCCTTACTCAGGAACTTATCGCGACATGCCGGCTTGGTCTTCTTGATACCACGCAAGGCGTAGTAGTCTCGAACAGCCTGCACCCGAGCCTCGTGCCGTAAGTTCTGGAGTAGGCGCTTGCAGACGTTCTCGATAACATGTGCCGCGTCCTCCTCGTATCCCTCCTCACACCTGTAGAATGTCTGCAATCAAATGAGACAATATTGATTAGTACAATTAATAACTAGCTAGTTGAAGATTTTTAAATGTGTAAAGGAGAAATTACCCAGAACTTTCTGATCACCATGTCTGCCCTCGTGTCGCACACGACACCGTCGATAATCTCATCCGGCGGGGCCGGGGCAGCCACGTAGTGCTCCCAGCTCAATCCAAGCTCTAGAAGCCGACCCTCACCAGGCAACGTGACAAACCCCGGAAAGTTTTGCCGGCAAAGAACTCCAAGGACGGAGTTTGGCCGGCGGACACTATGATGGTGGTCCCAACCCCTGCAGCATGACAAGGCCAATGCATTAGTTATTTGAAAAAACATGAATGCACAAGGTCCAAAAATATTAAATGCACTTACGTACCTCTCCCCATCAGGGAAAATCAACCACCTCTGCTCGCGGGTCATCGGCATGGACGGGAGCCGTGTAGCACCACGCTGGTAGACGGTGCCCCCCTCCTCCTCAAGATCAGTCGGCTCCCCGCCATCATCAGCATGGCCACTCGGCTCCTCGGGCTGATCCGGCCAGGTACCCCATACGGACATGTGCTCCTCCGGGGTCACGTGGGCCGAACTCTCGTGGGCCGCATGCCAGTCGACCCGAGGCTCATGGGCCCAAGACCCGTGGACCGAAGGCTCGTGGACCGGAGTCCGTGTAGCCTCCTCCTCGGACGAGTCCACCCTAGCAGTCACGTGCTCGGGTGAAATAGCTGGGGGTGGTGGCGAGGAAGGCGCCGTAGCAGTCACCCTACCTCCTCTCCCACGACCACGTGCCCCACCTCCTCTCTTCCTACCTCGTCCCCTGCTGGGCACCGCGGTCGATGAAGAAGGGCCCGGCGGTGTGGCCATACTGTCCAGCAACGCTCGGCGGAGAGGTGCGTATGGAATGGAAGACCTCAGACCACGCTCCCGACCAGCGCCCACCATCTTTCAACACCTGCCATGACAAACAGTAAACAAAATTAGTACAACATAAAAAAAGACCGACATGAATAATAATATGTGTATCACTTAAGTGTATCATCATCAAGTACAACATAAAAAAATGTAATACCTGACACTACTAATAATCTCGATCAGTATCATCAATAAATGCATAATCATCATCATCACTATAATCAATGACGGGCTCATAGGGTTCATTGGCATCAACATGTGCAAGGCCACCTTGACGTAATCGGTCAAGCATTGACAGGTCATCCGCAGCAGTAACCTCTTCTTGTTCCGGCTCTTCTTGTTCCTCCTCTGGGGTGATGTCAGATTCATTGTCGCTGTCTACTTCAATGTTTTGGGGTGAAGTATAGCGGTCCTTGAAACGCTTTTTGGAAAGACCCCGTCGGCCTCTGGAAGGCCAAAGAACACCTTTTCGGGAGGTGTCGGTGGTCGGGGTGTCCTGTCGGTGTCGGGGTGCCGTGTCGGGGTCGGGGTGCTGTTTCGGGGTCGGGGGGTCGGGGTGTCGTGTCGATGTCGGGGTAGTGCCGTGTCGGTGTCGTGGTGTTGTTTCGGGGTCGGGGTGTGGTGTCGGGGTCAGGGTGTCGGGTCAGGCTCGGGGTCGGGGTGTCAGGTCAGGCTCGGGGGGTCGGGATGTCGGGGTCGGGGTCGGGGTGTCGGGTCAGGCTTGGGGGGTCGGGGTGTCGGGGTCGGGGTCGGGGTGTCGGGGTCGGGGTCGGGGTCGGGGTCGGGGTCGGGGTGTCGGGGTCGGGGTCTCGGGGTCGCGGTCGGGGTCTCGGGGTCGGGGTGTCGTGTCGGGGTGCCGGGTCGGGGTCTGGGCACCGTGTCGGGTCGGGGTCGGGGTGTTGGGGTCGGGGTCGGGGTGTCAGGTCAGGCTTGGGGGGTCGGGGTGTCGGGGTCGGGGTCGGGGTCGGGGTCGGAGTCGGGGTGTCGGGGTCGGGGTGTCGGGGTCGGGGTCGGGGTCTCGGGGTCGGGGTGTCGTGTCAGGGTGCCGGGTCGGGGTCAGGGTACCGTGTCGGGTCGTGTTTTTTTCCTTTTCTTCTTCTTCCTCTTTTTCCTTTTCTTCCTTTTTTTCCTTCTTCTTCTTCTTCTTCTTCTTCCTCCTTTCCTTTTTCCTCTTCTTCTTCTCCTCCTCTCCTCTTTCTTCTTCTTCTTCTTCTTCCTCCTTTCCTTTTTCCTCTTCTTCTTCTCCTCCTCTCCTCTTTTTTCTTCTTTTTCTTCTTCCTCTTCTTCTTTTTTCTTCTCCTCCTCCTCTTCTTCTTCTTCTCCTGATCTCCTCTTTTTCTCTTTTTCTTCTTTCCTAAAACTAAACTAAACCTAAAACTAAAACTAAAAAAACAGAAAAAGAAAAAAACTAAATCTAAACCTACAACTAAACTAAAACTAAACCTATAAACCTAAAACTAATCCGAAAATTAAAACTAAATCTAAAGTAAACATAAACCTAAAACTAAAAAAACAGAAAAAAGGAAAAAAAGGAAGAAGATCACCTGCAGGGTGGAGGAGGGGGGCGGTGCGGCCTAGAGCGGCGGAGGAGCGGGGCGGGGCGGTCTGGGGCGGCGGAGGAGGGGGGCGGTGCGGCCTGGGGCGGCGGCACTGGGCCCGGCCGGGGCGGCGAGGCGCGGAGGTGCCGGGGCACCGGGGCGTGGCGGCGCCCAGACAGCAGGGCGGTGGGGGCGGCGGCGGGGGGCGCTGGGGCGGCGGCGGGGGGCGCTGGGGCGGCGGCGGGGCGTGGTGCGACGGGGCGGTGGAGGTGGGAGAGAAAGAGTGAGAGAGGGGGGTGTGGGGCGCGGCCCCGTTAACGTTACGTGGGGCCTCCCTCTTTGCCGTCCGCCACCCTTTGCCGTCCGCCTTCTTGCTCTTTGCCGTCAGCTAGCGGACGGCAAAGAGGCGGCACGTTAGGTTTTTTTTGCAGCTCGTTAGTGGGGCCCCTCCCTCTTTGCCGTCCGCTAGCCGACGACAAAGAATCTTTGCCGTCCGCTAGCAGACGGCAAAGAACTAGCTGATGGCAAACTTGGTCTTTGCCATCAGCCAATTCTTTGCCGTCTACTTTTTGGAAGCTGATGGCAAAGAGCTTCTTTGCCGTCCGCTAGCGGACGGCAAAGAACTGGCAGATGGCAAACTAGCTGATTCCAGTAGTGCTCCTATAAAATCCGGCGTGACCAAGGAAACTTCTTATACCTTTGATGTCCTTGGGACATGGCATCTTTTCAATAGCATCAACCTTGGCTTTATAAACTTTAATACCTCTTTCAGAAACTTTATGCCCCAAAACAATACCTTCATTAACCATAAAGTGGTACTTTTCCCAATTCAAGACAGGATTAGTTTCTTCGCATCTCTGCAAAACTCGATCATGATTGCTCAAGCAATCATCAAAAGAAGATCCATAGACAGAAAAGTCGTCCATGAAAACCTCACTAGTCTTTTCACAAAAGTCAGAGAATATAGCCATCATGCATCTTTCAAAGGTAGCAGGTGCATTACATAAACCAAAAGGCATACGTCTATAAGCAAAAGTACCAAAAGGGCATGTAAAAGTAGTCTTTGATTGATCTTTAGCCGACACAGGTATTTGAGAGAAACCAGAATAACCATCTAGAAAGCAGTAGTGTGTATGTTTGCATAATCTTTCTAGCATTTGATCAATAAAAGGTAAGGGGTAATGATATTTCTTAGTAGCCTTATTTAATTTGCGAAAATCAATTACCATCCTATAACCTATAATAATTCTTTGTGGAATTAATTCATCTTTATCATTAGGAACAACAGTAATACCTCCCTTCTTAGGGACACAATGGACATGACTTACCCATTGACTATCAGCAACGGGATAAATTATACCTGCCTCTAGAAGCTGTAGTATTTGTTTTCTTACCACTTATTTCATTTTAGGATTCAGACGTCTTTGAGGATCACAAACTGGTTTGGCGTCTCCCTCCAAATTTATTTTATGTTGACATAGAGTGGGAATAATGCCCTTAAGATCATCAAGAGTATATCCAATAACAGCACAGTGCTTGTTCACAGTTTTCAATAATCTTTCTTCTTCATGCTCTGAAAGGTTAGCACTAATAATAATAAGATATATCTTCTTTTCATCAAGATAAGCGTATTTAATATTATCAGGCAACGGTTTAAGCTCAAACACGGGATCACCCTTAGGTGGAGGGGGATCCCCTAGGATTTCAACAGGCAAATTGTGTTTCAGAATAGGTTCCTGTTTAAAGAATACTTCACCTATTTCCCTTCTTTCATTCATAAACATATCATTATCATGGTCTAGCAAATATTGTTCTAAAGGATCGCTAGGAGGTACGACAATAGAAGCAAGACCAATAATTTCATCCTTACTAGGCAATTCTTCTTCTCAGTGTTGTTTTTAGAGAAATTGAACTCATGAATCATATCATCCAAGCCAATAGTAACAACATTCTTTTCGCAGTATATCTTAGCATTAACAGTGTTCAAGAAGGGTCTACCAAATATAATGGGACAAAAAGCTATCTTATGAGGAACTGAGAACAAGAAAATCAGCAGGATATTTAGTTTTCCCACACAATACTTCAACATCTCTAACAATTCCCATTGCTGAATTAGTGTCTCTATTGGCAAGTTTAATTGTGACATTAATATCTTCTAACTCAGTAGGTGCAATTTCATGCTTAAATTCTTTATACAAGTCATAAGGTATAACATTAGCACTAGCACCCATATCACATAAGCCATGATAACAATGATCTCCTATTTTAACAGAAATAACAGGCACGCCTACCACAGGTCTATGTTTATCTTTTGCACAAGGTTTAGCAATTCTAGCAGATTCACCGCAAAATTGAATAACATGCCCATCAATATTATCAGACAAGAGATCTTTAACAATAGCAACATTAGGTTCAACTTTAACTTGTTCAGGAGGTGTATAAGTTCTAATATTGCTTTTACGAACCATAGTTGAAGCTTTAGCATGATCCTTTATTCTAACAGGGAAAGGTGGTTTCTCAACATAGGAAGTAGGAACAATAGGATCATTATAACTGACAGTCTTTTCTTCAACTTTAATTGGTGCAGCTACTTTTACTTCTATGGGAGGATGATATTTAAACCACTTCTCCTTAGGGAGATTGAGGGAGTCCCGGACTAGGGGTTGTCCGGACAGCCGGACTATCATCATCGGCCGAACTCCAAGACTATGAAGATACAAGATTGAAGACTTCGTCCCGTGTCCAGATGGGACTTTCCTTGGCGTGGAAGGCAAGCTTGGCGATACGGATATGTAGATCTCCTACCATTGTAACCGACTCTGTGTAACCCTAGCCCTCTCCGGTGTCTATATAAACCGGATGGCTTTAGTCCGTAGGACGAACAACAATCATACCATAGGCTGGCTTCTAGGGTTTAGCCTCCTTGATCTCATGGTAGATCTACTCTTGTAACACACATCATCAATATTAATCAAGCAGGACGTAGGGTTTTACCTCCATCAAGAGGGCCCGAACCTGGGTAAAACATCGTGTCCCTTGTCTCCTGTTACCATCCGCCTAGACGCACAGTTCGGGACCCCCTACCCGAGATCCGCCGGTTTTGACACCGACATTGGTGCTTTCATTGAGACTTCCTCTGTGCCGTCGCAATCAGGAAGGATGTCTTTTCCCGTCTTCAAAGACGGCGCCGTCGTCAAGGGAGCTTTGGCCGCCGGTCAAACTATCTGGCTAGGTGGTTTTCTTATGACCGCCTGTTCGGCCACCGCTCCGACGATGACCTCTCAGGTCATCAAAAGCGATCTTCACGTCAGCTCGGAATTCGCCGAGTAGCTAGATCCGATGGAGCTCTCCTCCGTAAACGAGCTCTTGGATCGCATCGCCGCCGTGGGAGTCGCTACTGACTACGATCAGATTGGGCTTAAAACCGATCTGAGAGAAATTAACTCTCCCCAGGCTACCCACCACGTTGTTGTGGTAGAGGAACAATGCGGCGACTCTTCTTCTATGTTAAAAACCAGCTATGTCCGGATTCCCGATCCCTCCAGGCCGGATTCCCGCGGAGGGACAAACGTCAATCAAATACTGAACCTAAAGTCAGGCATCAGACCAGATTCGTTGGAAAACATCCAACAAACAAAGCTTCCAAATCCGGAAACTTCTTGGCCTCTAAGCCTCAGATCGGGCGGGGTTCCGGACTTAATTCCACCCGCCCACCCAAACATACGCGATCTATCTCAAATACGACAAGAGCCCGATGAAACAGTACATCATTACTGGGCCAGATTCCTCCTGGTTATGAACAGGATAAAGGACTGCCGTGAAAGAAGCGCGATTTCAATTTTCTGCAACAATTGCAAGGACAAGGGAATCATAAACGCCATAAGTCGTCGCGAAGTTACACGCTTCGCTGACCTAGCGACCATTGTACAAAAATACTGTGCGATGGAGAGTGCCTGGAAAACCGAAACCAGGTTTTGGGACAATCCGGCCCTGAATACAACCCCAGTCCGGAACAAGAGGGTGCGTCATACTCAAGCACCTGGGTTAAAAACCAAAAAGCAAAAAACCCCTAAAGGGCACGGAACCGTACTGGAGGGATGGCTCAACGGACCCTGCAAAATCCACAGTACGGTGGGCGCCACTCCAACACATAGCCTTCGAGCATGTTGGATACTATGGCAGGTGGCCAAAAGTGGCGAAGGCTTTCTAGCCCCGGGCAACCAGCCCAGCAGTACCAGTATGGTATTCACAGTCTTCGAGACTTTCACATCAAATAACATGCGAAAACGAACAATCCGCAGCCTCGCTGAAGTCTACCAAGTAGCAACAACAAATCCATGGAGCGACACGGCTATCACCTTCAATGCCAGCGACGAGCGTAAATTCCGAACAGCTCGAGCAGTAGCCGCATTGGTCCTCAGTCCGATAGTGGATGGCTTTAGTCTTACCAAGGTACTCATGGATGGTGGCAGCGGATTAAACCTCATTTACGAGGAAACCCTTCAAAAAATGGAAATTGACTGGAGCCGCATTGAGCGAAGCAGCACAACCTTCAGGGGAATAATCCCTAGTCGTGAAGTACGCTGCACAGGAAAAATCACACTAGATGTGGTGTTCGGCTCGCCAGACAATTACAGGTCCGAAGAGGTCACGTTTCAAGTGGCCCCATTCGGCAGCGGATATCACGCCTTGTTAGGGCGAGAGGCATTCACAATCTTCCAAGCTATACCCCATTACGGGTACATGAAGCTCAAAATGCCCGGACCCAATGGAATAATCACTCTCGCCAGTGATCCAGATATAGCACTCCGCGCTGAAAATAAGACAGCCGCACTGGCCTTAGAGGCATTATCCAAAGCCCTAGCGGCAGAGGAACTCACTACGCTGCGCTCCAGGGTGGATAGGGATGATGTGATACTCGATAAGAGGTCCAAGTCCACCTCTTTTAAACCAGCAGACGAAATAGTCAAATTCCAGGTCCATCCAACGGACCCCACAAAGACGGCCTCCATTGGGGCACAATTAAATCCTGATGTAGAAGCCGCACTACGAGAATTCCTTCGGGAAAATTGGGACATTTTTGCCTGGCACCCTTCAGACATGCCAGGAATCCCACGCAGGCTGGCAGAGCACAGCCTAAATATCCTAAAAGGATTCAAGCCAGTCAAACAAGCTCTTCGGCGATTTTCCGAACCCAAAATACATGCAATGGGAGAGGAGCTAGCCAAAATCTTAGAAGCCGGATTCATCATAGATATAAAACATCCGGACTCGCTAGCCAACCTAGTAATGGTACCAAAAAAGGACAAATCCTGGCGCCTTTGCGTCGATTTCAAAGACCTTAACAAGGCCTGTCCAAAGGACCCTTTCCCTCTCCCTCGCATCGACCAAATCATTGATGCTACCGTAGGGCACGATTCATTGTGCTTCCTCGACGCATAATCCGGATACCATCAAATCAAGATGGCGGAAAAAGACCAGGCCGCAACGGCATTCATTACACCATATGGGCCATTCTGCTTCAACACAATGCCCTTCGGACTCAAAAACGCCGGCGCAACATATCAGCGCATGATTCAGACATGTCTGGCTACCCAGATAGGCAAAACAGTAGAGGCATACGTAGACGATGTGGTCGTCAAGACCAAACAAGTCAAAACTCTAGTAGACGACTTGAGGGTGACATTCGACAACCTCCGAGCATATGACATTAAGCTCAACCCGGAAAAATGTGTTTTCGGCGTACCGGCCGGAAAGCTCTTGGGCTTCATTGTATCCGGTAGAGGAATTGAAGCAAACCCAGCCAAGATCCGAGCTCTGTCACAATTGGATATCCCAAAAGACCTGATGCAAATACAAAAACTAACTGGATGGGTAGCGGCTCTAAGCCGCTTCATCTCCCGTTTGGGAGAAAAGGCACTGCCCCTCTATCGCCTCCTCTGGCGCACCGGACACTTCGAATGGACGGATGCTGCCACGGCCGGACTCGAAGAAATTAAGGCCATACTGGCAACAAATCCGGTCCTGGCCGTGCCCAACCTGGGCGAACCTATGTTATTATATATCACAACAACACATCAAGTTGTCAGCGAGGTACTCGTCGTCGAACGAGAAACAGAAGGGCACAGAGTCCCTCTTCAAAAACCAGTGTACTATGTATCCACTGTCTTGACTCCATGCAAGTCCCAGTACCCACATTATCAAAAGATAGCATATGCGGTGTTCATGGCATCCCGGAAGCTGCGACACTACTTTCAAGAGTGTTCCATAACGGTGGCCTCCGAAGTACCTCTCAACGATATTATAAACAATCGCGACGCAATGGGCAGGATTGCAAAATGGGCCATTGAGCTCTTACCATTCGACATAACCAACAAACCACGGCAAGCTATAAAGTCGCAAGTCCTGGCTGACTTTGTCGTCGAATGGACCGAAGCCGAACTCCCTAAAGAGTACGGCGCATACTCCAATTGGATCATGCATTTTGACGGCTCCAAAATGTTGGCGGGTTTGGGGGATGGCGTCGTCTTGACGTCCCCAACCGGAGACACAGTCCAATACGTACTTCAAATAATGTACATCGACTCCAACAATGCAGCCGAATACGAGGCCCTTCTACATGGCCTCCGGATGGCAATCTCCATGGGTATTCAACACCTAGAGGTGCGCGGGGATTCAAACCTCGCAATATCCCAAATAAATGGAGACTTTGACGCCAAGGATCCGAAAATGGAAGCCTACCGTAACGCTGTGCTAAAAATGTTAGCCCGGTTCGAGGCACTCGAATTCCACCACGTAGCCCGGGATAATAACCAGGCAGCAGACGTGCTGGCATGTATCGGCGCAAAACGCGACACCGTCCCTCCAAACATCTTCCTGGAACGGCTCTTTAAGCCATCCGTATTATGGGAAGGGGAGTCCGAAAATAACAACCCGGAACCAATTGCACCACCCGACACAGAACATTCTGACACAATCGGTGGCTCAGCCAATGAAATAACACCTTCAGCCCACGAAATAATGGCAGTAATTGCCCCGTGGATGGAACCATTCCTAGCCTACCTAATCAGGCAGGAACTTCCCGAAGACCAAAATGAAGCCCGCTGCATAGTTCGGCGATCTAAATCCTACAAGGTCCATGAGGGAGAACTTTATAAGAAAAGCACAACTGGAGTCCTTCAAAGGTGTATCTCCGAAGAGGAAGGGCGAAATCTCCTGGCTGAAATTCATGCCGGACTCGGCGGGCACCATGCTGCAGCCCGGGCCCTTGTAGGCAAGGCCATCCGTACAGGATTTTATTGGCCGACAGCCCGGGCAGATGCTCAGGACTTAGTCCAACGATGCGTTGGCTGCCAGCTCTTCACTAATCAGAGCCACATGCCACCCACCGCCCTCAAAACAATACCCATCACCTGGCCGTTTGCGGTTTGGGGGCTTGACATGGTTGGACCCCTTAAAGGGGGAACCCACAAGCACAAATACTTATTGGTCATGGTGGAAAAATTCACCAAATGGATAGAGGCCAAGCCGGTTAAAACGGTAGAATCCGGACCTGTGATAGACTTCATATCCGGGGTAGTACACCGTTTTGGCGTCCCCCACAGCATCATCACTGATAACGGCACGAATTTCATGGCCGACGAGGTTAAACTCTGGTGCAAAAACATGGGCATCAAGCTCGACTACGCTTCAGTCTACCACCCTCAAACTAACGGTCAAGTGGAACAAGCAAATGGTCTAATCATGAGCGGCATCAAACCTAGATTAGTGCGGTCCCTCACGGAATCTAACACACACTGGGTAGAGGAGCTCGACTCCATACTCTGGGGGTTGCGGACCACGCCAAACCGCACAACCGGATTCACACCATTTTTTATGGTATACGGCGCTGAGGCAGTTTTGCCCTGCGACATAATTCATGAATCACCTCGCGTGCGCATGTACGAGGAAAGAGAAGCCGAGGTAGATCGGCAGGACAATTTGGACACTTTAGAGGAGGAGCGCGACGTGGCAAAATCCCTTTCCGCATTCTATCAACAACAGGCTCGAAGATATCAAAGCAGAGAAGTACGGGCCAAAACTTACAATGTTGGCGAGCTAGTTCTACGCCTGCCGGACAAGAAAAAGGACAAACTTAAGCCCAAATGGGAAGGTCCCTTCATCATCGACCAAGTCCTTACCGGCGGTGCATACCGTCTACGCAACGCATCTGACAACCGACTCGAGCCAAACCCATGGAACGCAGCCCGTCTCCGAAGATTTTACGCCTAGCGCCGGACTCAGGGTTCCTCTCCTTCCTTCGTCCACCTTTCATATTTTTTCGCTGTCTTTGTTTTCCCTCCTTTCTCCTCCCCCTTCTTCAGTACAAACCTCTTGAGGGCTGATCTGCGCTTTGTTCACACTCACTCGATGTGCTACTCGCACTCGTTATACCTGGGGGCTTCTTTAACAGAAGCTTATTTATATGGGCTTCATGCCCAACACATGTGTCACACTTCCGCATGTACCTTTTGATCACCATTGTATGCATCGATATGAATTAAGTTTTGGCCAAGCCGGGTTGCCTGGCTCCTGTGCTTACCCCTACGTCCCCGATTGTTCGGCTAGGAGGTAAAGGGAGCACCTGTACGATTGTTACTGCCGGGTCAACCGAATGTGTACCTCAGACTGGGTGAAGCCGAAGGCTAGCGTTCTTAAGGGAATATTCGGTCGGTGACCTGAAAGATGATTTATTACTTACTTATTTATCTGCCCCCAGATGTTTTTTTTGCTATTTTCGCAGTCTGAACATGCACTTTAGGGCATGCCTCCCAGGGAAAGGAACCTTTAACGGAACTATTCTCCCTGGAAAATGTTTCTTACTAACCATGTAATATAACATAGCTAGTTGGGCACTTGTCTGATAAAGCAATTATGACCCCTACGCCTTGTCTCCATGCATGCCCCGGTTCTTTTATAACCGAAAGGGTATTCGGACACACTCCGGACTGTTGGGTCCCGAGGTTGAAGCAAAAAGGCCCGCAAAGACAAACGATCTACAATCCGGCTAGAAGGCATTTTACATGTCACTTTAAAATTTACATCGTCAAACTAACTGATTGTACTCCTCTTCAATCCCATCTAACAGGCTGTCTAATTTACAGTCCTGTTGGGAATATTTTGCGGCCAACTCTACTTGGCCGTACATCAGGCTCACAGGGATCTCCTTCCCATCAGGCCCCACAGGTCCGACCTCGACCATGTGGTTTGGGTTAGCCTTCGGGTACCGCGTCTTCACCATGGCCCAGGCTTCCCTAGTGCCTTGACGGCAGGCCGATATCTTCCACAGACGGAGACGCCGCCGTACTCCCTGAATCTTCTCGGCAAGCCCTGCAAGACCCTCGGGTAGGGAGACGGAAGGCCATAAGGCCTGAACGACGCTGCTCATTGCCTGCCGAACACGTTCGTGCAGTTGCAGCAGCTCGGGAAGAGGGTCTCCCGCGGAACCAGGCATCTCCTCTGCCGGACGACCCGTGAGCACACCTACAGACACATTTCTGTCAACCGACTTCCTCGCCGAACTTTTTTTTCAAATGAAGTTTGCTCAAGCACTTACTATAAGTGCCGCGATGAAGCCGCTGATTCTCCTTTACGGAGTTAGACAGCTGGACCCGAACATCTTTTAGTTCCTCGCCCAGCTGGGTGTTGGCATCTTGGAGTTTATTCCTCTCCTGCTGCACCCTTATAAGCACCCTCTCGCCGGCCTTCACCTGGCGCATAAGTTATTGCTTGTCCGGATCTAGTCCGGCACCCTCTACAATATTATTGTCAGACTATACAAACACGCCGCAAACTAATTCTCTTTTCGAAATATGAATTACCAGAGGGGGTCTCTGTGGCTCCCCCGGAAGCGGCTAGTGCGGCCTCAAGTTGGGCCTTGCATTCTTGGAGCTCCTGGGACAGGTGGGTATTCTTCTCTGTAAGATCCTACATAACAAATGATCCTTAGATCAGTTAGTTTAACTATTTTAAGTCTCGGGGGCTACTGGCATATATAACTATTAAAATTCCTTACCCGTATGTCCTTTACATACTGCTCCGTGGCTCTGGTTAAACCATCTTGAGCGGCACGGAGGTGCGCATCTCCCGCATTAAAGGCATTCAATGCCTCTAGAGAGAAACACGCGTCACGAAGGACTGTCCGACGGCGCCTGTGATTCATGGTGCTCTCCACCTCAGTCCTGGTGGAGGACAAGCTGTCGGCATCCTCCGTTGGAGGAGCATCTGGCTCGCGCCTTGCGCTCACCTCCCCTCCGGACCAGGCGTTGGAGCCTGGCTAGCGAAGGCTTGGTCGGCACCCTCTCCGGATTCAGTCCGGCGAGCGCTCTTTCTCCTGGAAGAATCACGAGCATTAATATGCTTCCCAGGAGTCTTTCCCTTAAAAGACAATGGCGCACTATACCTTTGCGGCGACGTTTCGATTCGCGCCGCACTCCTCTTCCGCCTACTAGGCCGCACTGACCTCGTTTGGTCAGTCGCCGCGGGCTCGGCTTCCCGCCGTAAAGGCACCTCCTGCGAAGCACCATTGGTACACGGTGGTCAGAAATAAGCATTTAAGAAGTAATGGTGTCAAGACTTCGGTCGTACTCACCTGGGAAGCCGGACATAAACCGGGGTAGTCAGTCGTAATGGCGACTGAAGCATTGTCTATGCTGAGCTGCTGGAACACCCCGTCGATCAATTCCACCTTTATGTCCGGATCCTCTTCGGAGGCCGGATCAAGGGATCTTCCCGGATCCTCGGGTTGTAGAGTTGGGCTTTTATGCCCTCCACATCCCGACACAGTTCCTGTGTCGAAATCATAAAGTAAGATGCTTATCTTTGAAAGCACGGATCAGATATATAAGCATCCGCTTACCCAGCTCCGAGGGTTATTCATGGAGAATCCATTCAATGGATTCGTGCGGAGGAAGTCCTCCTCCTCCCCCTTGTACAAGCCGGACAGGATCTTCACCAGATCGGCGGACGATCCCGGCCCCCTGTGGCCATGACGGGTGGCGTCATTCTCCCCGTTGAAATCCCACATGGGGTGGCCCCTATATTGGAGCGGCTGCACCCCTCGCATAATGCATGTGGCCATGACTCCGATCATGGTTAATCCGGAATGGGCTAGTAACCGTATCCGGCCTATCAGATAGTGGACGCTCCTGTCATCTTCCCATTGAGGGCTCCGTGGGCGCCAACTCAGGCGTTTCTTCAAAGGAGCGTTGCTAAACTCTGGGAGGCCGATCCGAACTAGATCCGGTAGCGGGGCGACTTCCATATAGAACCACTCCGAAGGCCAGTCTTCGGACGCCTTCTTCGGGGTTCCGGATAGATATCCGGTCCCGGTGATCCGCCATATTTCGGCTCCACCCACTTGATATATCGACCCCTCGTAAGAGCGGGGTACGAGGCAAAACAGCCTCTTCCACAGCGCAAAATGGGGCTCGATGCCCAAGAACAGCTCGCAAAGAGCTACGAAGCCCGTGATGTGCAAAATGGAGGCAGGCGTGAGGTGGTGAAGTTGGAGTCCATAGAACTCCAGGAGCCCCCGGAGAAACGGATGTATGGGAAATCCGAGTCCCCTTATTAAGTAGGGGACGAAGCATACCCGCTCTCTTTGGAGGGATTGGGAACGCTCTCGGCCTGCTTCCCACCCTTGTAGGTGGCCAGTCCGGCTTGAACCGGAACCATAAAGACTGGGGGAAGATATCCCTCTGCTTGGAGCGTCACTAATTCGCTATGCGGGACTGAGCATCTCCTCCAATCTCCCGGCTAAGGACTGGGAGCGCGAGAAGAGGAGCCGCGTCGGCTATCCATGTTGGAATGGATTTTTTGTCAGATGCGCCTCGATGAGTACTTGCGGAAGGAGGATGGTGTGATTTGGATCTGGATCCTCGCCTCTCTTATAGGAGGCTTATTCGCGCAGCTGGGGGGTGAAACGTAAGAATACCCTGGCTTTTCGCATTCGTGCAACACGTGGAAGAAGGCCATTATTGGACGTGGAAGCCAAGGAGCGCAACATTTGTGAAGCCACCGGACACTATCCGGCAAACACATGGAACATGAAGGGGAACCCGCCTTGCAAACACCGAAGACAACATACGCGCCAGACTCGTCGTCATTGAAGCCTGGTTCGGGGGCTATTGAGGGAGTCCCGGACTAGGGGGTGTTCGGACAGCCGGACTATCATCATCGGCCGTACTCCAAGACTATGAAGATACAAGATTGAAGACTTCGTCCCGTGTCCGGATGGGACTTTCCTTGGCGTGGAAGGCAAGCTTGGCGATACGGATATGTAGATATCCTACCATTGTAACCGACTCTGTGTAACCCTAGCCCTCTCCGGTGTCTATATAAACCGGATGGCTTTAGTCCGTAGGACGAACAACAATCATACCATAGGCTAGCTTCTAGGGTTTAGCCTCCTTCATCTCGTGGTAGATCTACTCTTGTAACACACATCATCAATATTAATCAAGCAGGACGTAGGGTTTTACCTCCATCAAGAGGGCCCGAACCTGGGTAAAACATCATGTCCCTTGTCTCCTGTTACCATCTGCCTAGACGCACAGTTCGGGACCCCCTACCCGAGATCCGCCGGTTTTGACACCGACAGAGATCAACATAAGTAGCAAAAGATTCACCGAAAGAAGCTACTATCTCAGAGTCAAGTCCATATTTAGTGCTAAACTTACGGAAAATATCGGTATCCATAAAATATTTAACACAATCAAACTTAGGTGTCATACCTGACTCCTTACCTTCGCCGAGATCCCAATCTTCAGAGTTGCGTTTAATTCTATCCAATAAATCCCATTTAAATCCAATAGTCTTCGTCATAAAAGAGCCAACACAAGAAGTATTTTTAGAAAGACGAGCATAAATTTTTTGAATAATTGTTTCTCTTGGGAGCTCATGATTGGGGCATGAATATAACATTGATTTAAGCCTCCCCCAAGCTTGAGCGATGCTTTCTCCTTCGTGAGGCCAAAAATTATATATATAATTGCGATCACGATGAACAAGATGCATAGGGTAATACTTTTGATGAAATTCTAATTTCAATCTTCTATAGTTCCATGATCTCGTATCATCACATAGCCTATACCATGTCAATGCTTCTCCCGTCAAAGATAAAGGGAAGACCTTCGTCTTAGCAACATCATCGGGTATACCTGCAAGCTTAAACAATCCACAAACTTCATCCACATATATTAAGTGCTCATCAGGATGCTTTGTTCCATCTCCTGTAATAGGATTAGCTAACAGTTTTTCTATCATACCCGAAGGAAATTCGAAAGGGATTTCGTTTTCAATAGGTTTAGTAGGTTGGGGAGCAACTCTTTGCTCTACTGGTCGGGGTGAAGATACCCCGAACAAGCCCCTCAGAGGATTACTTTCCATAGTAACAAGTGATAGTAAATTTCAGGACACTATATAAATTTTTCCTTACCAAATTCCACCTACGAAAGGCGCTTCACTCCCTGGCAATGGCGCAAAAAAGAGTCTTGATGACCCACAAGTATAGGGGATCTATCGTAGTCCTTTCGATAAGTAAGAGTGTCGAACCCAACGAGGAGCAGAAGGAAATGATAAGCGGTTTTCAGCAAGGTATTCTCTGCAAGTACTGAAATAAGTGGTAACAGATAGTTTTGTGATAGAATTATTTGTAACGAGAAACAAGTAACAAAAGTAAATAAAGTGCAGCAAGATGGCCCAATCCTTTTTGTAGCAAAGGACAAGCCTGGACAAACTCTTATATAAGGAAAAGCGATCCCGAGGACACATGGGAATATCGTCAAGCTAGTTTTCATCACATTCATATGATTCGCGTTTGGTACTTTGATAATTTGATATGTGGGTGGACCGGTGCTTGGGTGCTGTTCTTACTTGAACAAGCATCCCACTTATGATTAACCTCTATTGCAAGCATCCGCAACTACAACAAAAGTATTAAGGTAAACCTAACCATAGCATGAAACATATGGATCCAAATCAGCCCCTTACGAAGCAACACATAAACTAGGGTTTAAGCTTCTGTCACTCTAGCAACCCATCATCTACTTATTACTTCCCAATGCCTTCCTCTAGGCCCAAATAATGGGGAAGTGTTATGTAGTCGACTCTCACATAACACCACTAGAGGCTAGACAACATACATCTCATCAAAATATCGAACGAATACCAAATTCACATGACTACTAATAGCAAGACTTCTCCCTTGTCCTCAGGAACAAACGTAACTACTCACAAAGCATATTCATGTTCATAATCAGAGGGGTAATAATATGCGTAAAGGATCTGAACATATGATCTTCCACCAAATAAACCAACTAGCATCAACTACAAGGAGTAATCAACACTACTAGCAACCTACTAGCACCAATCCCGGACTTGGAGACAAGAATTGGATACAAGAGATGAACTAGGGTTTTGAGATGAGATGGTGCTGGTGAAGATGTTGATGGAGATTGCCCTCTCCCGATGAGAGGAGCGTTGGTGATGACGATGGCGATGATTTCCCCCTCCCGGAGTGAAGTATCCCCGGCAGAACAGCTCTACCAGAGCCCTAGATTGGTTCCGCCAAGGTTCCGCCTCGTGGCGGCGGAGTCTCGTCCCGAAAGGTTGCTTCTGGTTTTTTCCTTGACGAAAGACTTCATGTAGCAGAAGATGGGCATCGGAGAGCCACCAGGGGGGCCACGAGGTAGGGGCGCGCCATGGGGGGCGCCCCCCACGCTCATGGACAGGGTGTGGGCCCCCTGGTTTTCATCTTTTGCGAGGATTTTTTATTTATTTATTATAAGATATTCCGTGGAGTTTCAGGACTTTTGGAGTTGTGCAGAATAGGTCTCTAATATTTTCTCCTTTTCCAGCCCAGAATTTCAGCTGCCGGCATTCTCGCTCCTTATATAAACCTTGTAAAATAATAGCCATAATGTGAAATAATAGCCCATAATGCAATAAATATTGACATAAAAGCATAATGCAAAATGGACGTATCACCTTCCTCGCCAAGCTCTCCATCGGGGCGCTCCCTGTCGTCTCCTTGGGCGGCTGGTGTAGGAGGGACGGAGAAGGCGAAGAAGGCGGGTGGCGGCCTTCAAGTCGGAGTACGTGGGCACCGACGCGTTCATCGCGTATTGCCGGCCCGCTACCTCGTCTTCCAGCTCCTTTCCCGGCACCAAGGTGTTATCTTGGTGCCTTCTGCTCCTCGCACCTCGCCTAGGCGCCCCTTTTGCCCTCATGCTGTCTTGTTCCACCTTCTGAGGAGAGGGACAAGAAAGGGATTACGGGCACCTTATCTCTTTTTAGTTTGTAAGCCTGCGGACACTTGTTAGATTTAAAACTTGTAATCCCCTTGTTCATGTTTTTTATTCCGTACGAATTGTACCTGTATGGGACGTTTTTAATGAAAAAGGGTGCTTGTCGGGTTTTTTGTGCGTGAGCGAGGCCCATGCCAAGGAACGAGTCATTGTTATTTCTAAGATAAACATTGTCGGCCGGCAACAGGCCTTGCTGTTCCCCCACTTCAGTCGACCATTCTCGCGCTCTTGGCGGAGGCAGGGGCGAAGTAGAGTTAGGCCCCTCGTGTATTTCCTAGCCACCGCGTCTGCGACCCAGTTCTATCCCAATGGCTTGGGTACAAGAAGAAGAGGGAGCGCGGTGGTTTTGGAACGGAACGAGGTCTCATTTTTCCCAGTTCCATACGGAAATTCATAACAGGGGATGAAAGACTTATCTGAATCCGCAGCTCCCGGCAAACTTGGCTTGCCATGGTTGGATCATTGTGTCTTCAGCCCCGGCAGTCTTGGCTTGTCGGGGACAGAGCGCCAGTCCGTTCTCTTTCTCCCAAGCGGCTCAGCAGAAGTGTCCATGTGCCCTACGAACCAAAGAGGATAGAAAGACGCATGCTCAACCTCTAGGGTAGGGGTTAGTCGCCGCTAACCACCTAATCGAGGGAGAGACTTAACCTAACAAGCATGATATAACTTAGGGCGCCAGCGCTTCATTTATTTATGCTCAGGGTCTGCGCCTGGCTTTGTACAGAGGGTTACATGTCTTGTAGGCAAAGCTTGTACAAAAGGTGGCTTGCCGGGAGGCCCGGCAGGCCGCACCTTATGGGTAAAACTTGCGAAGATGCTCGATGTTCCAGGAGTTGCTCACTGGGACAGCATCTTCGGTCTCCAGGCGAACTGTACCGGGCCTGGTGACTCGTATTACCCGATAAGGGCCTTCCCACTTCGGCATGAACTTGATGGAATTCTTGGCCGACTGAATGTGCCGAAGAACAAGGTCGCCTTCCTCAAAGCTTCGGGCAGGAACCTTGCGGCTATGGTAGCGGCGCAAGGCTTCCTGGTAGCATGCTGCTCTCCCAGCCGCCCGAAGACGATCTTCCTCAAGGAGCGTTGCGTCATCTTGCCGCAATTGCTCTTGCTCAAACTCGTCGTAGCAAGCACTCGAGGTGACCCGTATATGAGTTCCGTGGGGAGAACTGCTTCTGCCCTGTATACCAGGGCAAAGGGTGTCTGGCCGGTGGCTCGACTTGGCGTCCTCATGATCGACCAAAGAACCACCGGCAACTCATCGATCCATCGCCTTCCGCTCTTGTGCAGCCTGTCAAAAGTCTTTGTCCTCAGGCCACGCAACACATCAACATTTGCCCTCTCTGCCTAGCCATTGCTCCGTAGGTGTGCCACGGAAGCGAAACAGACCTTGCTGCTGAGGTCTTGGATGTATTGCATGAAGGTGTGGCTTGTGAACTGCGTGTCATTGTCGGTGATGACTCTACTTGGCACACCAAAACGGCACACTAGCCCCTTGAAGAACTTGACGGCTGACTGTGTTGTCACCTTCCTCACTGCTTCCACCTCCAGCCACTTTATGAACTTGTCGATCGCAACGTACAAGTACTTAAAGCCCCCGGCAACGCGGGGGAAAGGGCCGAGTATGTCGAGCCCCCAGACCGAAAATGGACAGGAGAGAGGAAATGTCTAAAGGGCTTGAGCTGGTTGATGAAGCTTCTACGAATGGAACTGACACGCTTCGCACTTGGTTACTAGTGCTGTTGCATCCTGGAGGGCAGTGGGCCAGAAGAAACCCTGCCGGAACACCTTGCCAGCAAGGGCCCTCGACCCTATGTGGGAGCCACATGTGCCTCTGTGTATCTCCGCCAACAGTTCTAGTCCTTCCTCTCGGGGAATGCACTTCAACCTCACACCGTTCGGTCTCCGCCTGTATAGGACGTCATCGACGAACTGATACATAGCAGACCGACGGGCTACCTTCTCCGCTTCTCCCTGCTCCTCAGGAAGCTCCCCTGTTTGGAGGAATCGGACGGTTTGTTGTGCCCATGCCGAAGCCTGGGGCTCGACGATAAGGACCAAAGGCATTTCTTCTACCATGGGAGCGGCCGCCTCTACGACCAGGGCTTGACGGTCTGCTAGAGTCGGTCGCTCCTCGGCAGGCTCAGATTCCACGACAACACCCTTCCCGACAGCCCCTGGGGGCTCAGTGGGAAAGTACTTGTCGGGACCTGATTTCCTCCGCTTGTTCTGCTCCATTGACGGTTCGATGGATGGTTTAGTTAACCGAAGCAAAAAGGTACCTAGTTCCACAGGTAGCTTGAACGCAACGCGCTTCGACAGGTAATCAACGATGTCGTTCTCCGCTCGGGGAACATGCTTCGCTTGTATACCGTCAAAGCGCTCCTCCAGCTTCCTCACCTCATCCACGTAGGCCTCCATCAACGGGCCTTGATAATCTTTGTTGACTTGTATGACGACAAGCTGCGAATCACCCCTGACGATGAGCTTTTTAACTCCGAGGTCTGCCGCGATCCTGAGACCGAGAAGCAACCCCTCGTACTCTGCGGTGTTGTTGGTGGACATCTCCCTGGGAAAGTGCATCTGGATTACATACTTGAGGTGCTCTCCGGTGGGTGCGACGAGCAGCACACCACCACTGGCGCCTTGCAGCGAGAAAGCTCTGTCAAAGTACATAATCCAGTCGCGAGCTGTTTCCTTGCCGGGGAGAGTGGTCTCCTGGATCTCTTCATCAGACGTTGAGGTCCATTCTGCAATGAACTCCGCCAGGACTCTACTCTGGATTGTTGAAGTGCTTTCAAACTTCAACCCAAAGCTTGATAACTCCAAGGCCCACTCTACCATCCTTCCGGTAGCGTCTAGGTTGTGCAGTATCCGTTGCAATGAGAGCCGGGTGACGACTGTGATCTCGTGGGCCTGGAAGTAATGACGCAGCTTCCTCGAGGCCATAAGGAGGCCGAAGAGCAATTTCTGCACGCCGGAGTACCTTGACCTAGTCCCCTGCAAGAGGGAGCTAACAAAGTAAACCGGGTGCTGCATCATCTTCTTCTTCGGCACCACTTCATTGGGCTACGCGGGCCCTGTCCTGACAGTGTCGGACTCTGCCGGGGGCCTTGCCTTGCCGGCACCAGGCCATGTCGGGGGAATCTCTGACTCGCCATCCGCCGGTCCTGCCGTTGTCACTGCCTCTTCGTCGACCTTCCTCTGCGCCACCAGCACGGTGCTGACCACTTGATTCGTTACCGCCAGATACAGCAGCAATGGCTCTTGTTGTTTAGGCGCCACCAGTACTAGTGTAGAAGAGAGGTGTTTCTTCAGATCCTGCAGCGCTGCTTCGGCCTCTGGGGTCCACTCCATTGGGCCTGCCTTTTTCAAAATTTTGAAAAAGGGAAGGGCGCGCTCGGAAGACTTGGAGATGAATCGGCTCATGGTGGCAACGCAGCCAGTGAGCCGACGGACATCCTTGATCCGCTTGGGCGCCTCAATCTGCTCGATAGCCTTGATTTTGTCTGGGTTTGCCGCAATCCCACGCCGCGACACAAAGAACCCAAGAAGTTTGCCGAATGGAACACCGAAGACACACTTCTCAGGATTCAGCTTGAGGTTGATCTTGCGCAGGTTGGCAAATGTCTCTTCTATGTCTTGTACAAGAGTTTCCCTGTCCTTGGTTTTGACCACTATGTCATCCATATAAGCTTCCATATTTCTATGTAGCTGGTGCTCAAAACCAATTTGGACTGCCCTTGCAAACGTCGAGCCAGCACTCTTCAACCTGAAAGGCATCCATAAAAAGCAGTACGTACCACATGGGGTGATGAATGATGTCTTCTCTTCATCCTCTCTTGCCATGAAGATCTGGTCGTAGCCCGAGTAGGCGTCGAGGAATGATAATAGATCACACCCGGCCGTGGAGTCAACAATATGGTCGATGCGCGGCAATGGGAAGGGTTCCTTAGGACAAGCCTTATTGACATTTGTGTAGTCAATACACAGCCTCCACTTCCCGTTTGCCTTGCGCACCACCACTGGATTGGCCAACCACGTCGGATGGAGAACTCCCCTCACCAAGATCTCCTCTATGATAAACTTCTGCCGTTCCAAAGCTTGCTTCCTGACCTTCTGCTTGACGGGTCGCGCGCGGGGGCACATAGCAAGATGGTGCTCAATCACTTCCCTGGGAACGACGGGGATGTCAGATGTTTGCCATGCAAATACATCAACATTCACCCACAGGAAAGTGACGGGTGCGCTTTCCTATTTGCTGTCAAGGGTGGAGCTTATGGTGAAAGCCCCTCCCGTGCCATCCTACTTGACAGACACCTTCTTGGTCTCTGGTGGTGCAGCTCTGGATTTCTTGCTCTTGCCGGTGGAGCTCTCCGGCACGTCCTCGACGGTAGCACAACACGCCGAAGAGGTGCGCTTGCCAGAGTGGGTGCGAGAGGTCCTGCCGGTCTTCTTCTTCCCTCCCGGGCTTCAGTGGCAATAGCAAGTGCCTTGGCGGCAGTTGCTGCAACTGCTTCCCGGTAGAGTAGGTCGGCACAGATCAGTGCATCCCTCTTGTCACAAGGAACGGTGATGATTGTCATTGGCCCAGGCATCTTTAGCGTGTTGTAGGCATAATGTGACGCCGCCATGAACTTGGCTAGTGCCAGGCGGCCGAGAATCCCGTTGTAGGGCAAGGGGATCTCGGCTACGTCGAAGACGATCCTCTCCGTCATGTAGTTCAACTCGCCCCCGAATGTCACGGGCAGCGTGACCTTCCCCTTCGACTGGCTCCTTCCCGGATTGACCCCTTGAAACGTGCCCATTTCCTCGAGGTCTCCATCAGGAATTTGCAGCCTCTTGATCACAACAGGCGAGATCAAGTTCAGACCCACCCCGCCATCGACTAACATCTTGTTCACCTTGAGGTTGCGTATCATTAGTGAAACCAACAACGACAAGCACCCGAACGCAGTCGTGCGATCAGGATGGTCCTCAGCGTCAAAGATGATAGGCGTGCTGGACCACTTCAGTGGCTTTTGAGCGTCGAATGATGGCTCCACCGCTGTGATCTCACGCGCCCACTGCTTGAGCTGGCGGTGAGAGGTATGCAGCGAGGCCCCACCATCGACGCCCATGGCCTCTGTAGCTTTTTGGAACTCATGCTCGCCGGATTCATCGTCTTCGTCATAATCATCGTCTTCCTACTTCTTGTCGTGGCCTTGAGCAGGACTCTCTTGCTGGTTATCCTTGCCGCAGCGACCTCCTTGGCCACCACGCTTCTTGACGGATCCCTCGGCATCATCCTAGCCCTTCTCCTTGTCCCGCCTCTCATACTCAGCTTTTTGCTTCTCAGCAAGCAGCTCGACTTGCTGGCATTTCTGGAGGTCGTGGCCCTTGGTGCGGTGGATCTTGCAATACTGCTTGTCGGAGCCCCCTGGCTTGCCGGCAGCCGCCAAGGCCCGGCAGGCGGTGCACCCGGCCATTTCCTTGCCGGGGTCATTTGCCTTGGCCTTCTTGGTGGCGCCGGTGTCGTAGGATCTCTCGACGGCAAGCACAGTCTTGCCCTTGCGTTTCCTGTTGCGACGCCGGCTCTTCGTCGTCGGGGCGGCGGTGTCTTCAAGTTTCCTGTCGCGAGCTCCGACAGCTTGCATCGCGATGGTGTAGATGCTGAGGAACTCTGACGGATGGGTCTTGCCGTTGTACTTCTCGCAAACGTCAGGCTTGAACGTGCGGTGGGACGGACACTGGAACTGCCACAGCTCACGGGTAAAGGCTTGGCAACCCACCTTGTAAGGTAGGCCGCCGGAGCCCCCCGGTGCTGGGTGGTCCATAGAGGGTCCCACCCACTTTTCTGACTGGTGGCGTGTATCGCGCCAGCGCTCGATAGTGGTTAGAGCGTCTTCATGGGCTCGTTCTCAAAGAACTTGGCACTGGTCGCGATGGGTCCGTGGGTCGGACGACGCTATGGAAATGTTATCACATGCGTTGTCACGACGGACCGGCACCGACGGCAAATGGCGCGGGGGAGGAGAGTGTACTATGGCTGCAGCTCCCCCGGTTCTCCCACCGCTAGCATGTGGTGCTGGCTTGACGTAGCGCCGGCCCGACGGGCCCGCCAGTCGCGGATCATCTTTATTGGCGACGGCGATGAGGCTCCACATGGTGGCTCTCCATTCGTCGAGCTTCTCCGCAGTAGGAGGGAAGTCGAGGAGAAGCTCCGCGTGCGCCAAAGCTTCTGCTGGCGTAGGTGGTGGCGACAGCTGCGTGGACCATGACGCACTTCGACTTCTAACCACATTAGAAGGATCTCTATCACGGCTCGGCGACTGCGTGCCATTTTTGGCAGCACTTCGGCGGGCATGCTGGGCTCCTTTGTCTCGCGGATGATGCACAGGGCTTTTCCCACGGCGGTGTCCAAGGTCACCGGCATGGTGACTGATACGTCTCCATCGTATCTACTTTTCCAAACACTTTTGCCCTTGTTTTGGACTCTAACTTGCATGATTTGAATGGAACTAACCCGGACTGATGTTGTTTTCAGCAGAATTGCCATGGTGTTATTTTTGTGCAGAAACAAAAGTTCTTGGAATGACCTGAAACTTCATGGAGATTATTTTTGGAAAATATAAAAAATACTGGCGAAAGAATCAAGGCCAGGGGGCCCACACCCTCTCCACGAGGGTGGGGGCGCGCTTGCCCCCTGGGAGCGCCCCCTGCCTCGTGGGCCCCCTGGAGCTCCACCGATCTCAACTCCAACTCCATATATTCGTGTTCGGGGAGAAAAAAATTAGAGAGAAAGATTCATCGCGTTTTACGATACAGAGCCGCCGCCAAGCCCTAAACTCTCTCGGGAGGGCTGATCTAGAGTCCGTTCGGGGCTCCGGAGAGGGGAATCCGTCGCCATCGTCATTATCAACCATCCGCCATCACCAATTTCATGATGCTCACCGTCGTGTGTGAGTAATTCCATCGTAGGCTTGCTGGACGGTGATGGGTTGGATGAGATTTATCATGTAATCGAGTTAGTTTTATTAGGGTTTGATCCCTAGTATCCACTATGTTCAGAGATTGATGTTGCTATGACTTTGCTATGCTTAATGCTTGTCACTAGGGCCCGAGTGCCATGATTTCAGATCTGAACCTATTATGTTTTCATGAATATATGTGAGTTCTTGATCCTATGTTGCAAGTCTATAGACACCTACTATGTGTTATGATCTGGCAACCCCGAAGTGACAATAATCGGGACCACTCCCGGTGATGACCGTAGTTTGAGGAGTTCATGTATTCACTATGTGTTAATGCTTTGGTCCGGTACTCTGTTAAAAGGAGGCCTTAATATCCCTTAGTTTCCATTAGGACCCCGCTGCCACGGGAGGGTAGGACAAAATATGGCATGCAAGTTCTTTTCCACAAGCACGTATGACTATATTCGGAATACATGCCTACATTACATTGATGAATTGGAGCTAGTTCTGTGTCACCCTATGTTATGACTGTTATATGATGAACCGCATCCGGCATAATTCTCCATCACCGATCCAATGCCCACAAGCTTTTCACATATTGTTCTTCGCTTGTTTACTTTTCCGTTGCTACTGTTACAATCACTACAAAACCCCAAAATATTACTTTTGCTACCGTTACCGTTACTATCATACTACTTTGCTACTAAATACTTTGCTACAGATACTAAGTTATCTAGGTGTGGTTGAATTGACAACTCAAATGCTAATACTTGAGAATATTCTTTGGCTCCCCTTGTGTCGAATTAATAAATTTGGGTTGAATACTCTACCCTCGAAAACTGTTGCCATCCCCTATACTTGCGGGTTATCAAGACTATTTTCTGGCGCCGTTGTCGGGGAGCATAGCTCTATTCTTTGAGTCACATGGGATTTATATCTGCTGGTCACTATGAAGAACTTGAAAGACGAGAAAACTAAAATTTATCCCTCAACTACGAGGGGAGGTAAGGAACTTCCATCTAGCTCTGCACTTGATTCACCTTCTATTTTGAGTAAGCTTGCGACACCTAAACCTGCTTCTGCTATTAATTCTGATATGTCGCATGTTATTGATGATGCCACTTCTGCTATGCATGATACTTATGATGAAACTACTTCTATGCTTGATACTACTGTGCCACTTGGTGAATTTCTTGATGAACAACTTGCTAGGGCTAGAGAGAATGAAATTATTGAAACCGATAATATTGATGAAAGTGATGATGAAGATTCTCCCCCTAGATATGAATTGCCTGTTGTGCCTGAGGGCTATGTTATGGATGAAGAAACTGCTAGAGACTTTCTTGCTTGCAATGATAGAAGTGATCTTAAGAAATTATTAGCCAAGCTGAAACAAAAAACTCTGAATGCTAGAATGAAATATGATCCCGCTTATGCTACTTCACCTATCTTTGTTACTGAAAAGGATTATGAATTCTCTGTCGACCCTGATATAATTACTTTGGTTGAATCTGATCCTTTTTATGACTATGAATCTGAAACTATTGTGGCACATCTTACTAAATTAAATGATATAGCCACCCTATTCACCAATGATGGGAAAACTCGCTACTATTATATCCTTAAAATATTTCCGTTCTCATTAAAGGGTGATGCTAAGATATGGTTTAATTCTCTTGATCCTGGTTGTGTGCGTAGTCCCCAGGATATGATTTATTACTTCTCTGCTAAATATTTCCCTGCTCATAAGAAACAAGCTGCTTTAAGGGATATATATAATTTTGTGCAAATTGAAGAAGAGAGTCTCCCACAAGATTGTGGGTGGCTTCTCCAATTACTTAATGCTTTGCCTGATCATCCTCTTAAGAAAAATGAAATACTTGATATCTTTTATAATGGACTAACCGATGCTTCCAGAAACCACCTGGATAGTTGTGCTGGTTGTGTTTTCAGGGAAGGAGCTGTGGATCAAGCTGAAATTCTATTGAATAATGTGTTCACCAATGAAAACAATTGGACACTTCCTGAACCAACTCCTAAGACAACTCCGAAGAAAAGGGGTGTTCTATTTCTAAGTCCTGAAGATATGCAAGAGGCAAAGAAATCTATGAAAGAAAAGGGTATTAAAGTTGAAGATGTTAAGAATTTACCTCCTGTTGAAGAAATTAATACATGGTCTTAATTTACCGCCTGTTAAAAAAATACATGGTTTTAATCCGTCACCTATTGAAGAAACACATGGTCTTGATAACCCGACACAGGTAGTAAAGGTAAATTCTCTCTATAGATATGATAAAGCTGAAATCCCTCCTACTAAGTTTGCTAGCCAATGTTTGGATGAGTTTGATAACTTAATGGTTAAGCAAGAAGATTTTAATGCTTATTTTGGTAGACAATTAAAACAAAATGCCTATATGATTGAACACTTGAGTGATTATATGTCTAGAGTTAAAGGTGAACTTAAACTCATTAGTAAACATGATTCTATGGTTACCACTAAAGTAGAACAAGTACTTAAAGCTCAGAATGATTTTCTCAATGAATTAAATAGTAATAATAATGACTTTGCTGTTAGAGTTGCAACTATAGGAGGTAAAGTGACTCAGGAACCTTTGAATCCTGAAGGTCACCCTAAGAGAATTGAGCAGGGTTCTCAAAGAACTAATATAGATGCACCTAGTCCTTCTAAGAAGAAAAATAAAAATGATAGGACTTTGCTTGCTTCTAGTGAACCTGTTGTTGACACAACTGAGAATCCCAATGTGATTTCTATTTCTGATGCTGAAACACAATCTGGTAATGAACATGAACCTAGTGATAATGTTAATGATGATGCTCATGTTGATGTTCAACCTAGTAATGATAATGATGTAGAAATTGAACCATTTGTTGATCTTGATAACCCACAATCAAAGAATCAATGTTATGATAAGAGAGACTTTCTTGCTAGCAAGCACAGTAAAGAAAGAGAACCATGGGTTCAGAAACCCATACCTTTTCCTCCCAAACCATCCAAGAAAAAGGATGATGAGGACTTTGAGCGCTTTGCTGAAATGATTAAACCTATCTTTTTGCGCATGCGTTTGACTGATATGCTTAAAATGAATCCTTATGCTAAGTATATGAATGATATTGTTACAAATAAAAGAAAGATATCGGAAGCTAAAATTTCCACCATGCTTGCTAATTATACTTTTAAGGGTGGAATACCAAAGAAACTAGGAGATCCAGGAGTACCAACTATACCATGCTCCATTAAAAGAAACTATGTTAGAACTGCTTTATGTGATCTTGGAGCCGGTGTTAGTGTTATGCCTCTCTCTTTATATCGTAGACTTGATTTGAATAAGTTGACACCTACTGAAATATCTTTCCAAATGGCTGATAAATCAACTGCTATACATGTCGGTAATTGTGAGGATGTGCCTGTTGTGGTTGCAAACGTTACTATTTTAACGGACTTTGTTATTCTTGATATTCCTAAGGACGATAGTATGTCTATTATTCTTGGAAGACCCTTTTTGAATACTGTAGGGGCTGTTATTCATTGCAACAAAGGCAATGTCACTTTTCATGTTAATGGTAATGAGCATACGATACACTTTCCGGGGAAACAACCTCAAGTCGACAGTATAAATTCTATTGGAAAAATTCTTAGATTATTTTTTGGAGGTTTTGTATTTCCTCTTCCTACTGTCAAGAATAAACATGATATTCTTATTATTAGGGACGTGCATATCCCCGTTGAGGTAACATAGTGTTATTCGAAATTTTTCCGGTTCCATGTTATTCGGAATGAGTATGTTAACAAGACTTGATCAACCTTGTTAGTGGATTCCTTTTGATGAGCATGAGATGGATGAAGTTAGAAGGCACAACCTTCTGTACCCTCTTTTTACTTTCTGTTATTTAGTTGAAATAAAGCAAAAATAGTATTTTCTGTCATTTTTCTGATTTATCCATGCAATAAAAAATACCCCGAAAATAAAAGTTCTCCAAATGCCCCGAAATTGAAATATGATTTTTCTAGAATATTTGAGAATATCTGGCACTGAGAACATAGCAGGGGGAGCAAGCACCTGGCCACGAACGTCCAGGGCGCGCCCCCTGCCTCGTGGGCCCATGGTGGCTCCCCTCCACTTATTCCAGTCACCACACACTCCCTCTTCCTCCCAAAAAAGTCACCAACCAGCTCAAGCACGAGTTCTAGCTCATTTTGCTGCGATTTTCGATCTCCTTGCACAAAGTACCTCTCACAAAACTGCTTTGGGGGATTGTTCCTTGGTATTTAACTCCTCCAATGGTCCAATTAGTTTTTGTTCTAGTGCTCTATTCATTGCAAATTTTTGCTGCTTAGGTGACCATGCTCTCGACCTTGCATGTCAAATTTATATGGTTCCAAGTAGTTCTAATGCATGATATAGTCTCTAGGCACTTTTGGGAGTAGTTGCTATCAATTTTGTTGAGTTTGGTTCACTTTTATTTAAAGTTACTAAAATTTTCAGAAATTTTTCAGAGGAAGAAATATGTTTAGGAAAATGTACCAAGGTGTTCCTTCAAGGAAGCAAGGACCCAGGCTCACAATGTGTGATGCCGACGATGAACCACCAAGGGAAGCTCAAGTGCGGGCTTGTGAATGGCCTTTAGAGGACTTCATGGATCGAGCAGGAATCAAGGAAGAATTTAACGCATATGTGCGTAACGCTGATCTTGTGAGCTTCGAGGCAGATAAGTGTCGTCAGTACCACTCTTTCACTGATTCCTTTGTGAGGAGGTTTGAATTTTCATCTTCACGCAATTCTCAAACTGTCATGTTTGATCTTTATGAAAATTCTTATACTATGGACTTAGAGGATTTTAATACTGCTTGCAAACTTCCACAATGGGATAGCACTAGTGAGCCTCGCAAATCTGAGTTTAGAGATTTTCTTGCTAGTATAACCGTGGGGGAATCTAGAGACATAACACAAGCTACCATAGGGAGCATTCATTTTCCTGCTATACATTATTTTGCTCTCTTCATAGGTAGGTACATAAATGGTAAGGACGAAGCATGTCACATGTGTGTCCCTGATCTCAGTGTTCTTAGGAGCACTGTATTAGGAGATAAACATTATAATTTGGGAGCCATTGTTGCACGTAGGTTGCATAATAATAGATTTAACGGAGATTTCTTTGGTGGAATTTATGCAACCCGTCTAGCTAATTTTCTTAATATACCCATTCGTGATTATGATATGGAATTGCCTCCTTCTTATCTAGATTTTAATGCCATAGTTCACCATCGGTTTGTTGAGCGGAATGAACCGCCTCTCCAGTACCGACTAATCTTTTATAGGCGTCACGCCGTCAATATTGTTCTCCCTGCTCCTACTCTCTTTGATTTTCAGACAAAGGGGAGATATGTCATAACTAGGGAGGAGGCAAATGAGTACGAGAGGAGGACGAGGGCAGCTTGCCTCCAAGCCGCAGCCCATGATGCAATAGCCGCTGCTTCTCAGTATGACCCCAACTACAACTTTGGATATCCGCCAGGCCAGCCATTGCAATAGACCAACTTAGGCCAAAATCCTAAGCTTGGGGGAGTACGTATTTCTCACCGACATTACATTTATGTTCACACACTCATTGCTAGTCGTCGGTGCTCATACTCTTTCATTGTATTATCCATGCTGGTTATTTTATTTTTCTTGCTTTCTTCTTGTGTTTGATAAACCATAAACAAAACTAAAAAAATTAGTTGTAGCTTTTAGCTAGTTTATTTTCTTGCTGCAGTAGTAATAATTAAAAAGAAAAACCAAATAGATTTCTCGTTCTTCTTTTGCTTGTTGGGGGCTTTCCCGTGTAAATAGTTTTATTTATATTCTTTTCTTTGGGGATCGATAGGAGAAGACCATAATAAAATTGTTAAAGTGTCTCTTATATGCATTATTGTTAATTTAACCAAGAGCCTGTATTGCCTTGTCTTCTCCTGTTTATTGAATGATCGCAGATTCTAGCTTAGTCCAATGCACGTGCACTATTATTATTATTCACATCATTCGGTCGTGCAAGTGAAAGGCAATTATGACGATATATGATGGACTGATTGAGATGAGAGAAGCTAGTATGAACTCGACCTCTCTTGTTTTTGTAAATATGATTAGTTCATCGTTCCTGATTCAGCCTATTATGAATAAACATGTTTGCAATGACAATTAGAGATTATAGTTGCTTATGCCATGCTTAATTAGCAAGGAGTTTATAATGGTTTACTTTGCGTTCCAAAATGCTATTAAAATGGTTGTGATGTGGTATAATAGGGTGGTATATTCCTTTGAATGATTCGAGTGGCTTGACTTGGCACATGTTCACGCATGTAGTTGAAACAAATCAACATAGCCTCCACGATATTTATGTTCATGGTGAATTATATCCTACTCATGCTTGCACCCAAGGTTTATTAATTTTAATGCATGTTCATGACTGTTGTCGCTCTCTAATTGGTCGCTCCCCAGTCTTTTGCTAGCCTTCACTTGTACTAAGCGGGAATACTGCTTGTGCATCCAATCCCTTAAACCCCAAAGTTATTCCATACGAGTCCACCATACCTTTCTATATATGCGGTATCTACCTGCCGTTCCAAGTAAATTTGTATGTGCCAAACTCTAAATCTTGAAATGAAATTCTGTTTCGCATGCTCGAATAGCTCATGTATCAACTAGGGCTGTCTGTATCTTCCATGCTAGGCGGGTTATTCTCAAGAGGAGTGTACTCCGCTCCTCACTCACGGGAAAATGGCTGGTCACCGGGATGCCCAGTCCCATGCTTTATGCAAATCAAATCAAAATAATTACAAATAAAACTCCCCCGGGACTCTTGCTAGTTGGAGGCACTCGTTGTTTCGAGCAAGCCATGGATTGATGCTTGTTGGTGGAGGGGGAGTATAAACTTTACCATTCTGTTTGGGAACCACCTATAATGTGTGTAGCATGGAAGATATCGCCATCTCTCAGTTGTTATGTTGACAATGAAAGTATGCCGCTCAAAATATTATTTATCTCTATTTAAAAAACCGAGCTCTGGCACCTCTACAAATCCCTGCTTCCCTCTGCGAAGGGCCTATCTATTTACTTTTATGTTGAGTCATCACCCTCTTATTAAAAAGCACCAGCTGGAGAGAACCGCTGTCATTTGCATCCATTACTATTAATTTATATTGGGTATGACTATGATTGGATCTCTTTTACCATGAATTACAATGTTTAGTCAGTCCTTGATCTTTAAAGGTGCTCTACATTTATTTTTTGCGGTCTCAGAAAGGGCTAGCGAGATACCATCTTGTTATATCATATTATGATTGTTTTGAGAAAGTGTTGTCATCCAAGATTTATTATTATTGCTCGCTAGTTGATTATGCCATTGATATGAGTAAACATGAGACCTAAGAGTTATTGTGAATATGGTAAGTTCATAATCTTTGCTGAAAACTTGAATCCTGGCTTTACATATTTACAACAACAAGAGCCAACAGAGTTTGTAAAAGTTTTTCTTTATCACTTTCAGTTTATCAACTGAATTGCTTGAGGACAAGCAAAGGTTTAAGCTTGGGGGAGTTGATAGGTCTCCGTCGTATCTACTTTTCCAAAAACTTTTGCCCTTGTTTTGGACTCTAACTTGCATGATTTGAATGGAACTAACCCGGACTGACGCTGTTTTCAGCAGAATTGCCATGGTGTTATTTTTGTGCAGAAACAAAAGTTCTCGGAATGACCTGATACTTCATGGAGATTATGTTTGGAAAATATAAAAAATACTGGCAAAAGAATCAAGGCCAGGGGGCCCACACCCTCTCCACGAGGGTGGGGGTGCGCCTGCCCCCCTGGGCGCTCCCCCTGCCTCGTTGGCCCCCTAGAGCTCCACCGACCTCAACTCCAACTCCATATATTCGTGTTCGGGGAGAAAAAGAATCAGAGAGAAAGATTCATCGCGTTTTACGATATGGAGCCGCCGCCAAGCCCTAAACTCTCTCGAGAGGGCTGATCTGGAGTCCGTTCGGGGCTCCGGAGAGGGGAATCCGTCGCCATCGTCATCATCAACCATCCTCCATCACCAATTTCATGATGCTCACTGCCGTGCGTGAGTAATACCATCATAGGCTTGCTGGAAGGAGATGGGTTGGATGAGATTTATCATGTATTCGAGTTAGTCTTGTTAGTTTTTGATCCCTAGTATCCACTATGTTTTGAGATTGATGTTGCTATGACTTTGCTATGCTTAATGCTTGTCAGTAGGGCCCGAGTGCCATGATTTGACATCTGAACCTATTATGTTTTCATGAATATATGTGAGTTCTTGATCCTATCTTGCAAGTCTATAGTCACCTACTATGTGTTATGATCCGGCAACCCTCAAGTGACAATAATCGGGACCACTCCCGGTGATGACCGTAGTTTGAGGAGTTCATGTATTCACTATGTGTTAATGCTTTGGTCTGGTACTCTATTAAAAGGAGGCCTTAATATCCCTTAGTTTCCGTTAGGACCCTGCTACCACGGGAGGGTAGGACAAAAGATGTCTTGCAAGTTCTTTTCCATAAGCATGTATGACTATATTCGGAATACATGCCTACATTACATTGATGAATTGGAGCTAGTTCTGTGTCACCCTATCTTATGACTATTACATGATGAACCGCATCCGGCATAATTCTCCATCACCGATCCAATGCCTATGAGCTTTTCATATATTGTTCTTCGCTTATTTACTTTTCTGTTGCTACTATTACAATCACTACAAAACCCCAAAATATTACTTTTGCTACCGTTATCGTTACTATCATACTACTTTGCTACTAAATACTTTGCTGCAGATACTAAGTTATCCAGGTGTGGTTGAATTGACAACTCAACTGCTAATACTTGAGAATATTCTTTGACTCCACTTGTGTCGAATCAATAAATTTGGGTGGAATACTCTACCCTCGAAAACTGTTGCGATCCACTATACTTGTGGGTTATTAGTGACGCTGCTCGTCACGCAAACCATGGGAAGAGCGCGCTGTGGGCGCCGGCGTGGGCGTCTTGGAGGTCGCTGCGCCGCTCATGGGGGCACAGCGATGCCCCTGTAGGGCCCTGCGCCGCCTGTGGGGGGCCTGGCCCCGTCCTTGGATTTGGCGGCGTGTGGCTCGTTATCTGGCGCGCGAACAATGCCACTCGCGAGGCTCTGACTGCTAGGGCGATGCTGGTGCTCGCGGGCCGTGGCTCGGGTTCTGTCCGTGACCGGCCCACTGCTCGTCCGCACTGGCACGGGCCGTTCATCTCCCGACGAGCCGATCACCGTGATCGTCTTCTTCTTGGGAGCCATGGCGATGAAGAACCGCTAGGCTAACTGCTAGATCAGATTCTCACGACCGCGCCCCTACCTGGCGTGCCAAAGATGTCAGTGGGAAACGACACCTATGGGATCATTGGAATCCCTTCTGTGGTTGGCGGGCATGGGGTTGTGAGAAGAGCAGGTCTAACAGGAAGCACACTGATCGTTTACCTAGGTTCAGGCCGCGAGAATGCGTAATACCCTAGTCCTGCTTTGGTGGATGTATTGAGTGTTCTTGTGTTCTTGAGCTAGCTATGGGGTGTAACTTGCCCAAAAGAGCCAAATCCCTCTCCTGGTCGCCTCAGGCCTCCTTTTATAGGCAAAAAAGGGGTTGCCACAGTGGCACACAGGAAGTGGAAAAGTGTACAGCATGCGAGCTTATTGCCCGGTGTTACGGGACAAAGCGCATTAAATGCGCTACTTAGGTGTCCATTAGCTTTATCGGGGACGGGAACGAGGCCCGTCCCGTCCGTCGCCACTCCGCCTTGCTTCAACACGCACCCAGGCCAGCGATGCGTGCGGTGCCATGTAGGTAGGCAGGCTGCTAAGGTGGCGTGTGGTGGAGCCTTCACGAAGATCTGCATGCCACCACGCAGGTGCTTGCTAAGTTGGCATAGAGGCCGCCCGTCGCCATGCAGGTGCCTGCCTAGCTGGTTGAGATAGCAGCGGCTTGGGGACGGCGGTGGAGTCTCCGCTGGTGCGGGCCTGGTAGTGGCCCCGCTGATGCCCTCGGCAAGGGTCTTGCCGGGGGCCCGACAAGGGACTTGCCGTGGCATCGCAGTCGTCTCGGCAAGGCGCTTGCCGAGGGTCTTGTGGATCTCCTTGACAAGGATACCGCCAAGGGTCGCTGTCTTCTGGTCCTCATCTGATCTTGTGTGTTCATGATCTTGACAAAGATCTGCATGCCACCACAGAGGCGCCTACCGAGCCCTGGTTCCAATGTAGTTGGTTGGCAGGTGTTGGAACCCACGGTCTCAGGGGTGGCCTGCTCTGTTGGCATCGGGCAAGTTGCCCCGGCAAGGCTCTTGCCGGGGCCGCGGAGGCCGCCCCGGCAAGGGTCTTGCCGGGGGAGTCCACCTCGCCCCTCTGCTCTCCTGTGTTTCTGGTCTTGGCGTTGCCTTGACTGTCTTGTGCCTCGGCTTCTCTCCGGCTTCCCTCTTATGCCCTGCTAGGTGTGGCCGCGGCGCGTGGCTTCGACTTCCCGTGCACAAGTAAATGGGTCAAAAGGAGAGCCCGTACTTTTGTACACCGAAAAATGTCTAATGAGCTATGAAAAGTATTGTATAGCTTGCAACTCCTAGAACACTACTAAGAGTAGAGTGTTTTAAGTAGATGCAATCAAGCTATCTATGACATGGTGAGATCAAGGATGACATTAATTATTTTGCCAATATACTTCTAATGTGATGCTTTAGAGACTGTGGCTTTTACACTGAAAAGAGGGCCATCAAATTTGTTGAAATAAGTGCTACTTTGTAGGTTATCCCAAATAGTTGGGTATTCCTCTATCACTATGCCGAGGCACAGTGTTCTGCCATAGATTGAGGAAATTTTGAAGAAACTATTTTCTGCAAAAGAGTAAGTGGGAGGACAATGCAACTTGACAAGATTGCATAATCTTCGTGATCAGGTAATAGAAAAGAAACACTAGAAGTAGTTCCATAATTCCGTACTATGACTGATACGAAAGGCTCTACATGAGATATAGATATTACGGTCGGACATGCGGCTGAACTTAGGTTTGAAAATTCGTGTAGACCTTCAGGGTATGCATTAGGAAATATTGTTGAAACAAACAATGAACAAATAATACATATAGAAACGTTGATAGGCCCTGACTCCGGAATTGGCTATGCACCAAAATAATCCGAGGTAGTATCCATACACATAATTCAAGTTTAGGACTTGATAGACCCTCTGAAAAAACTAAAGTCTAAAGTGTACTGATGGACCTATAAATTGACAAAGATAAAAATCTTTTATAATGCTTGACTTGCTGCAAATAGTTTATGATAAGATCAAGGAGTTGATTATAACGGACTGTCTCGTCATAATAATACTTAAAGTCAGTTCGGATAAAACTAGCAATTACTAAATATTTCAGTTATGAGATATAACAGATGGATGTCAAAATGATTCCCATGGGATGGAAATAGAACCAATGATGTATATTTTATACGGTCCAAGGTAATTTCCTTGATCCAAAGGATGCTAGTAAGTGTGCAAACTTCAAGAGATCCAGTAATGATCCGGAGCAAGCATAGTGAAGTTGGAATCTTTGTTTTGATGAATTAATCAAATAATATGATTTCATCGATAGAACTGAGATGCTTGTATTTACAAGAAAGTGAGCGGGAGCATGATAATATTTCTAACCATTGTGTGTGCATGACACATTGTTGATTGGAAATTATATAAATTTCTTGACAAGGATTAAGACTTTATTGAAAATATTTTTTTAGTAAAGTAGGCAATATAGTCCTTGTATTAGACATAATAATCTATGAAGATAGTGGTGTCTACTCGGATTAGCCAAAAATACATATTGACAAAAGTACGAAAGTAGTTTAGAATGAAAAATGTCAAGAAGAGTTTTCTTGTCAAAGTCACATGGAAGGAGTTCTTAGCAAGAATCAATATCCTGAAATAGTGATGAATGAATACATGATTTCTATCACACTTGTGTTAATTCCATGGTATTAAATAACCAGATATTCGAATACTCCAAGTAAGTTGTGAGTAAAGTTAGCAGAATGGTCAAATTGTTTACTACTGCAGGATGCTGCTAACGCGACACTACAATAAGAGACCCTTCAACGAAACTGTGTGCGATGCATTAATCGCAAACCGTGGTGTAAAAAACCATAAAAAAATGAGACGAACTATTTGCGATTGCATAGACATCAACATGATTCAGATCAGAGATGCGTGTGCGATGTGTGGCATACGGTTAATCCATATGAACAGTTTGTGATTCAAATAAAAATGAGATGAACTGTGTGGTTTTAGGCAACACAATAGAAACAGACAGTCAGATCAAGGTGTGTGTGCCATGGAGGGCATACAGTGCACTTGGATAAATTGTTTGCGATGAGCCAAGACAACAGAAACAATTCAACTTAATAAGATGTGTATGATACACGGCAAACATGTCCATAATCAGAATGTGTGCAAAGACCAATAATGACACATGCGATTGCTACTAATAAGCTGTGTGATTTGCTCTGTCTACAAAAGAACACCATATATATAACTAAAATAAACATCTAATTACATAAGTGAATATGCTGATCATTCATACACATCTTAATAAACAATTGCATGCATTCTAAATTAAGAGAAATATCGTCTAGTCATCTACTTCTTTTGACGGTCCCGCCACTGCTCTGTGGCTCGATCCCTAGTCTGGGGCAGGATGAAGACACTTCCTCACATCAACGATCCGCATGTACATCTCGTATCTTGTGGACGCATCCTTGGCCGCGTACTTGACGTGATCTTCATCCAGTCTCTGATTCTTGTCCTTCTTGCTCTCATCCTTCATCTTCATGTAGTAGGGGACGATGATGGACAAGGCGTGGTCAACCAGGGAGTTATGTTTGTTGTTGGTGCTGCCCCAGACCTTGCAATGGTCCCGGATGTTGACAAGATTCTTGCAGGTGAACCCCGAAACCTTGAGTGCTTTTAGATTGTTGGTGGTGTACACCATAGCGAAATTGTAGTCGGAGCTTGTCGTGGTTTTGTCACGGCGGATATTGAGAGCTCAAAACTTTCTGAGAGTCACTCTTGAGCCGGATTTTGAACCGGAACCTTTTCTAATAATCCGAAATCTTTCTTTTGAGCCGAACTTTCTGATTGCCCGGCACCTTTTTGAGCCAGAAATTTTCTGATGGCCTTTAAATTTTCACCAATGTGGCAGCAGTCTCTGGGACCGAATTGTCTTTCCTGCAATAACCCGGAGTTTTTGAATTCACCGAAACTGGTCAATTATGCCGAGTCATGTCTATGTAGCCCCTGAATCTTAAGATGACTCAAGGAGTCGGCTTGACATTCTTCATACTTGGTCGTGGCATAAGACGGTATATAGTTGACAGCGGAACATTGGAATGTGTTGAAGCTGGAGGCGAGGTGGAGTCGATGATCTTCGTGACACTCATTGTATATCCTTGATGTTGATAACGCGATGTAAATCCACGAAAGGTTGAGGTCGACCGTGACGGGTTATAGATGATCCCGTATGAGTTGTTTCAATAAACCAGTCGATGGTTCGTCCCGGCTGGTAGTTGTAGTTAACCAAAATGGTAGTGGCGGTGACTTGTGCGCCTGTCCGTTGAGTCATCCGATGCAGGGGGAGGCTGATATTATTATTTGCTCCAGAGTTTGTTGGTGGCCGCAGGAGTGGCGAGTTGCATGCGGTCACTAAGTAGCTTGTATAGACGAGTAGTGCGACTCCGGCGTGTTAATGTAGACCAGACCACGGGGCCGGACAGATGAGTCAGCCGCGGGGTTGTAAGCTTGCACGGTCAGGTGAGTCGACCGCGTTATGTTGGTGTAGATTGGACCGCGGAGGAAGCTTCTTACTGTAACACCCCAAAAATTTAACCAAATTTTTTATAATAAAATTTTACCAAGAGTTTAAATTTTTTGCCTGCAAGAATATTCCTGTTGATTTCAGAACCTTTCTTTTAATATTAATGAGTATCTACCAAAGAGGATTCTTCCAAACATTTTGAACTTCTATGCTCTCTCATTAAAACTTTTCTTAATCAGTGGAATTGTTTATTAAATTATTTCACCCTGAGATATACTCATTTAAAATGACTTGTTTTAAGTTTTGGAGCTCTTTTTGAACTACATCCAATTGATAACTTTGACTAAAAATCCAACCAAAATTTGGAGATGTCATGTGATGTCTCTAAATCACTTTTGTGCAATAACATAGTTATTTCATTGCATATTTTGAGTTTTACACCTGTTTTTCAAATCTGGTCCAATGGACACTTTTGCACTATAGCCTAATTAAATATTCCTCTAGAGCCTCCACCTAAATTATGGGATGTCAGTGGTAGCATGCCATCCAACTTTATGCAAAAGCATAGTGTTGTCCTTTGGAAAAATTGAGTGAATCAACCTCTTTTTCATTCTGGACCAGACTTATGTTTTCTACTGCAACCCCATTCATTCTTGCTCAAGTGACCATGTGCTTTCTCATGCTTGTAGTCAACCCTACAAAACCCCTAAGTCCAGGAGCATGCACTCTTTGGAACACTTTTGGTCCATGTAATGATGCCATTTACTCCCTGTCGAGAAGTGTAGTTTTGCAAAACTTGCACTAGCAAGTTTCTTGTTTTTTGCAAACTAACTTCACCACCCTCTCATACATCCACAAGAGACACTAATCTTGAGAATTTGGCCACTCCAAGAACTGCCTAGGTGCCTTTGGCATTTTGTCAAACACCCTGAGTGCATAGCCAGATTTGGCATGAGTTCAAGTTTACATTGTGAACTTGAACCCCTGACCTATCCACCATGTCCCTTGTTTCCCTTGCTAACCCTAGACTAGCCCTGTTTCTTGCCAGCCTCAACCACGACCTCTAGGCTGCCCTGACATTTCATCGAGCACGTCCCGGGCGTGCTCTGGGCGCGCCCAGAGCGTGCGTTTGGCACGCACGTGCGCCCGAGCCGCCGCGTCACGCCCCGCACTCACTCCAGTCCGTGACCGACCGGAGCCAGCATGCCGTGTCCCCTGCTGCACCCCACGAGCCCCGCAGCTCTCGCCACGTCTCCGACAGGCCAGCAGCTAGCCGCCACCACCGCCCGACAGCTCCTGCACTAGCCAGCGCCGCCCAAGCCATCTCCGCTCGCCAGCTCGCCCTTGGAGCAGTAGCCTCTCGTCCGCTAGCTCCTGCCGCCATCCCCAGCCTCGCCATGTTGCCCTGCAGCTACAGAAGACGGTCGCCGGCGACCTTATCCGCGGCCGCCGCCGAACCGCCTCGACTCTCCTATTTAAGGAAGCCCCGAGCCCGTCCCCGCACACAGGCAACCTCAGGCCACCTCAATGGCGCTTCCCTAGCTCGCAATCGACCCGGGGAGATTTTCTTCCCCGTCTCCGGCAACTCCTGCCGCCGCCACCGCCCCGGCCATTCAGGCACCACTAAGACCTCCCCCTCTCCACTCTCTCCACCAGGAACCTTCTCTTCCTCCCGTGAACCCTTCCCCCTACTCGATTTTGATCGGGAACCATCGCAGCCCCAAAAGCACTTTGCTCCCGAGGCCTCCTCCGCCGCGAAGCTCACCGTCGACGACTCCCTCAACCCCCGCCGACCCAACAACCACTGGGAGGACCGCTCCAGTCTTGCGGATCCATCTCGACTCTCTGGAGCCCGCGGGGAGCAGCCGTTCGCCGGCGTTGATCGCCGTCGCCCCGCCTCCGTTCGGGCAAAGGACTGGTCAAACCAGACCAGTGGGCCCCCTGGCCCCACTGTCAGTGACCCCGTCCAAGTCCACGTGGGTTAAGTGGAAGCGCATTTCCAAAATACGCCTTCGACGTGTATGTGATATTTCGAAACGTTTTCTTTTCTGTTTTATTTTAAATAACAGATTTTGACCAAACTTTGACCGGCTGTATCTTTTTAAATATAGCTCCAAATAAATTAATTCTTTTTCCTACCTCTCTCAAATATTGTCTAGTTTATTTTAAGATTTATTTGAGAATTTTTCAAAACAACTTTTTGTGCTGTTTTGATTTTGTGTGTTAATTCATATATATTCTTTTAAATAGGATTTTTGAAGATTTCAAGATGTTTTGGAATGCACCCTGCTTTCCCATGACCTAAAGGCAAGCATTCTGAACCCTGGTGTAATTTTTGTGTGTGTTGTTTGACTTGGTGACCACAACACCCCGACATGTGCATGCGTCATTTTATGTGAGGATGTGATCCTACTCAAGAGTGCATATTAATGATTTTTATGCTGATGGAGTTGATATGGTTGTGATGGAAATCACCATCATATGCCTTTGATGCATACCGGAAGGGAAGCCGGGAAGGCCTCTGTCTTGGGTAGACACGGTCTTGTCCCTAGTCCCCTGCCGAGACGGTCGTGTCCGGTATGGCATGAGGGGGTATGTCGCGTGGTGTTTCTATCTTTTGGTTGAAGTATATGCATTGTTATACTAATCTTGCAGAATATTACAACCTCCTAAGTCGATCGTAGATCGAGTCTTGTGCCAGTAACCCCCATACTTGCTTCGTACTACCAATCGTCTCTACAACAAGTAGGGTACGGTTCAGTAAGTTGTCAACCCCTTTCCTAGCACACAACATACAGAGAGGCCATGGTGGAAGATACCGGAGGCATCCGGTAGTCATGCCACTAGGTCCGGGAGCATGGTGTTTCGGTTGTAGCCGAAGGGGGTAGCTCCCCAGTTTGCGCGCGGTATAAATTTTGTGATCCCATGTTACGTCGAGGTTGTAGCCTCCCCACTTAGAGTTTTGCTTGACAGGTGTTGTGGGTGATTCCAGACACATGTGAGTTAAGCTGGCGTGTGCAAGTTAGGTGTGTTTCCAACTAAAAGGCCGTGGACGGAATTAGTCTTGATGGACTGAAGGAATCCGTCACCCGTGGGTAAAGAGTACACCCTCTGCAGAGATTAAATCTATTCGAATAGCCGTGTCCATGGTTAAGGACTACAGTCTAGGATGGGTCAACTGTCGGTCTTAGTGTCGGTCTTCGGAGGTAAAACTGTTAAACCAGAACTGGAATCACGATTGTGACTTGTGATAATTATGATTATTATTTTTGATGTGGACTAACCCGTGATATTTTTGGTATTATCGAATATCCCTGGGATGATTCTACCTCCTGGGTATTCACTGTGTTTTCTTTTAAAGCCCTTTATGTGGTGTCGCTAAGACGCCTGACTGTGGCATTTCTTTTAAAGCCCTTTATGTGGTGTTGCTAAGACGCCCGACTGTGGCATTTCGTTTGAAGCCCTTTTTGTGGTGTCGCTAAGACGCCCGACTGTGGCATTTCTTTTAAAGCCCTTTATGTGGTGTCGCTAAGACGCCCGATTGTGGCATTTATTTTACTACTATGTTATTGCATATTCATAAATAACATGCTTGCACGCATCAGAGTTTTATTTATCTTTTGTGACTGACGTCATGAGCATAAAATATTTTCAGCACATCATTGTTATATTATACCTGTGTTCATAATGTTTGCGAGTACATTCAAAGTACTCACTGGCTTGTCCCTGGCTATTGTCTTGGCCAGATTTTCTTGCACGGAGAGGAGCGACCGTGACGACAGCCCCGAAACCTAAGCAACGGTGATAGCAGCCTCGCGAACATAGGAGTTAACCTGGTCAGCTGTTCCTGTGGGAATTGGAGTCCCATAGACAATGATGATCCACAAACCGCTTCCGCCATCAACCACTAGAACCATATTGTTACACACATGTGCCAGAATGGTCTTGTACTACATATTTTTTGTATTTTGCTTGGAATTTCTGTATCAAGTTAGTGCCTCATCAGCTAACAGTTATCCTGGGGCTGGTGAGCACAAGGGCCATTTTCTGGAAATTAATACCCGAAGAATCGGTCCCCACAAACATGGTACAGAGCCAGGCTGACCATTGGCTAATCCTACCTTAGCCAGGTTAATAAACCTCGGCAAACCAACCCACCAGACCCTAACCAAAACCACAGCCAAGCTTCCCATGCAAGATAGCCACACGGTGATCCCGACACTTTTGGCAGTCGGTGCCCAACCTATCAGCCTAAGCCTGTCGATCACACGCCAGTGACCGATGGCTAAAATGTCTCATTCACAAGCGTGTGAAGGAAGACTCCGTCCCCTTTTCTATAAAAAGGGCACGCTAGCCTCAACCCAGCACAGCACAGCCTCTTCCCCAACCTAGCCACAATTCTTGGTCCCATAGTGCACAATGAGACCACAGCAACCAACCTTGGAGGTTTCGTGACCATTCTCGCAAACCTCACCCGTCATGCCTATGCGTTAGAAGACCCCCAGAATATGTTGTGTACCAAGGACCCATGAGCGGTGAGGACCGCCAATTCTGGGCCACTGTGCACATCTACGGTAGAGGTCTGTCGCCAGAACGCCCCGACAGCTTCACCGGAAGAACAACTTCCTTTGAGCCACAAGCCATCCAGCTAGCCCCTGGAGAGGCTATAGTTCAACTCCGGTAGTTGTCGCCCAGAGTTAACTGTCGCTCGTTCTACTACTACGCCAGACGTGAAGGGTATGGTAGACCATCCCAGGTTACCAACGGAGATCACGAGACGGATCCTGCATTATTGCACCTAGTGCGCTATGTAAGTGCACTGGAGGCACTGTTCGACCAGATCACCATTGATCTGATCACAGCTCAAGGAGAGCTGGTTCGCCGAGCCCCGACAAGCAGGGAAACCGAGCCCGACACCGACAACCCAGTCGTGATGTTTGGACACCCGATCGAGACCCTGAAGTCAGCTCCAGCCAGCGGCCAAGGTGTCTTGATGACCCTAGAAGTGCTTCGTCACCTTTTGGGAGCACACTCCAACGGAATTGTGGCCAACAATCCCCACAATGGTCATCATCGCTACCCCGACCCTGCAGTTCCTCCACCCTCTCCGACTAATCCCGACAGTGAGACACGTGGAGAAGCCTCGACATCCACCAGGCACGCCCGTTTAGACATAGACGAGGTAGACTAAGTCGTGCAAGTAGTACCGAGTTTCAGTGTATCCTCACTTGTAATCGTGTAACCTTGTGAATAAACGCAGCTTGTCAGGTGCCTCTGTTTTAATAGTAGCCTTGCGTATTTTTGTCAGCGCATAGTTGCACATTTTCAGGGCACAGCTACCAAAACCAACCCCGACGACACCCACAGTAACACGTCTCTTTATGAGATATGTGTATCTCTGACACTGACCTCGACCTTTGGAGGTGATCTGGCATATTTATTACCTTTCACCACGGTAAATAAACCAGCCCAGATGCTATATAAGAAAGGCCACCTTGTGACCTTACCCAGCAACCCTCACCTCGTGCACCACTCTCACAACCATTTCTTGCCATGCCGAGCCCTAGTATTTATCGGAGAACCCCAGATGCAACCCCAGGTAGCTTTGTCAAAATATTGTGGGACTTTACCTGCAGTACCATGGGTTCTACCCAGCCACCCCAGTACGAGCTGTTCAAATCGAGAATCACCCCTTCCACCTCGGAATACTGGGCAGCAGTACACATTCCTCCCATAGACCCCAACCAAGATCCAACGGAGGTTTCCTTCATGGGGAAATCTATGCCAACCCCACGCCTGGCCATAGAAGCTGCTGCGAACGAAGCGATTGCTCGTCTTCGATTCGCGATACCCTATGCTTGCGAACGAGGATATTATTATTTTCCGAGCCGTGTAGCACCCGGAGGAGTATCATCTTTTCCTGGTGGACGGATTGAGAGAGACCCGATACTGGCCAACCTTATACAGTACATCATCGCTCAAGAGCATTTGAACCAGCGAGTGATGGATTATCTCCAGAGTCTTGCTGATTTAAATCCTCAGATTGCAATCGGCAGACCACTGAGGCCCGACCCGGAGAGACGCATACATCGACTGGTCAATCCCGTTCCTCCGATAGAAGAGGAGTGTATTCCGTTGCCAGAGCCTTTTTCTCGAGACCCTGTCGAGTTACCATTCTCATTTTAGACGTCACTGCTGTGTTTGTTATTTCAGCATTTATTATTACGTTGTAACTTATGCATGGTACCTCGAATTTGTGTGGCGAGTCGAATATTTAGTTTCTACTAGTATGAGTAGTTTTCTTCGTGATTAACCTGTGTAACCGCGAAAATCCTGGAATGAGATTTATTTTTCCCTGAGTTGCTGCATCTTTTACCCTCTCACTGCATGGATTATTTTTTTATTCACGCAGCACCACAGCAACAGACCCACAACCACTCGGACTCTTACACTGTCTTGCAAAGACACGCAACCATGTTGCATCTCACTAAACCACCCCTCTAAGCACTCCACATGCCTCCAAGGGAGAGATTAGCGGATAATCATCCGGATACTAATCACCCCCGGCACACCGACAACAGTTAACACCCGGGATTTCGCCTAATCCCCGTGATCACCACCACCGCGGAGAGCCAGCACCCGAGCGGCAGCATCACGGCGATCATCAAAGATCATCACGCACAGGAGCACAGAGAACCCCAGCACGGCCGTCGGCCCTCCACACACTAGGATCACGTACCAGTCCGGCACCGTCTCCACCATTGGAGCCTCGTCTCAAGCTCCGGTGAGCAGTAATGGAGGAGAAGGAGGAGGAGAAATGAGGCCAGGTGCGAAGATGAAGACGGAGCACCGCGGTCGTTTTATAGCTCGATATCGGTGTACGGTGGGCGAAGTCCACCAGCGCAGCTCGTCGCCCGATCGCCGATGTTCGGAGGCGAATCCGCGAGCAGTGCCGACAGCACACTGGCCCGCGAGGTGAGTGCACACTGCACCGGCAGCAAGCACGGCGCGCACTACTGCAGTACTGCATAGATGCCCTACTCGCTAGACGCCGCCGGTGGAGAAAGCCGGGAAAGCGTGCGGGAGAGGGGAAGAAGAGAGAGCCAGAGGAAGGAGAGACTGACAGTGGGCCCTGGTCCTACCTGTCGGCCAAAGGGAGCACTGTGCTCTCGGGTACGACCAGCGTATTATAGAATTTAGAATTTATTCTAAATTCACTGCGTCCAGCATAGAAATCGCTCGTTTTTCCTAAGCATGGAATTTCTCCACACAACGCCAGTATCCCACACTGTAGTTGCTCACAACTTATTGCCCTCTCACTGTAGTCACTTTTTACCGCTTGAGTAAAATGATCTTTTGACCAGGTAAAGGTAATTTTGTTTTAACAACCCTTAGCAAATCTCGAGGATGAGATTTTTCTTAAGGGGGGTAGTAATTGTAACACCCCAAAAATTTAACCAAATTTTTGATAATAAAATTTTGCCAAGAGTTTAAAATTTTTGCTTGCAAGAATATTCCTGTTGATTTCAGAACCTTTCTTTTAATATTAATGAGTATCTACCCAAGAGGATCCTTCCAAACATTTTGATCTTCTATGCTCTCTCATTAAAAAATTTCTTAATCAGTGGAATTGTTTATTAAATTATTTCACCATGAGCTATACTCATTTAAAATGACTTGTTTCAAGTTTTGGAGCTCTTTTTGAACTACATCCAATTGATAACTTTGACTAAAAATCCAACCAAAATTTGGAGATGTCATGTGATGTCTCTAAATCACTTTTGTGCAATAATATAGTTATTTCATTGCATATTTTGAGTTTTACACCTGTTTTTCAAATCTGGTCCAGTGGACACTTTTGCACTATAGCCTAATTAAATATTCCTCTAGAGCCTCCAACAAAATTATGGGATGTCAGTGGTAGCATGCCATCCAACTTTATGCAAAAGCATAGTGTTATCCTTTGGAAAAATTGAGTGAATCAACCTCTTTTTCATTTTGGACCAGACTTGTGTTTTCTACTGCAACCCCATTCATTCTTGCTCAAGTGACCTTGTGTTTTCTCATGCTTGTAGTCAACCCTACAAAACCCATAAGTCCAGGAGCATGCACTCTTTGGAACACTTTTGGTCCATGTAATGATGCCATTTACTCCTTGTCCAAAAGTGTAGTTTTGCAAAACTTGCACTAGCAAGTTTCTCCTTTTTGCAAACTAACATCACCACCCTCTCATACATCCACAGAGACACTGATCTGGAGAATTTGGCCACTCCAAGAACTGCCTAGGTGCCTTTGGCATTTTGTCAAACACCCTGAGTGCATAGCTAGATTTGGCATGAGTATTGTGAACTTGAGTCCCTGACCTATCCACCATGTCCCTTGTTTCCCTTGCTAACCCTAGACAAGCCATGTTTCTTGCCAGCCTCAACCACGACCTCTAGGCTGCCCTGGCATTTCATCGAGCACGTCCCGGGTGTGCTCTGGGCGCGCCCAGAGCATGCGTTTGGCACGCACGTGCGCCCGAGCCGCCGCGTCACGCCCCGCACTCACTCCAGTCCGTGACCGACCGCAGCCAACACGCCGTGTCCCCTGCTGCACCCCACGAGCCCCGCAGCTCTCGCCATGTCTCCGGCAGGCCAGCAGCTAGCCGCCACCACCGCCCGACAGCTCCTGCGCTAGCTAGCGCCGCCCAAGCCATCTCCGCTCGCCAGCTCGCCCTTGGAGCAGTAGCCATCGTCCGCTAGCTCCTGCCGCCATCCCCAGCCTCGCCACGTTGCCCTGCAGCTACAGAAGACGGTCGCCGGTGACCTTATCCGCGGCCGCCGCCGAACCGCCTCGACTCGCCTATTTAAGGAAGCCCTGAGCCCATCCTCGCACACAGGCAACCACAAGCCACCTCAATGGCGCTTCCCTAGTTCGCAATCGACCCGGGGAGGTTTTCTTCCCCGTCTCCGGCAACTCCTGCCGCCGCCACCGCCCCGGCCATTCTGGCACCACTAAGACCTCCCCATCTCTACTCTCTCCACCAGGAACCTTCTCTTCCTCCCGTGAACCCTTCCCCCTACTCGATTTTGACCGGGAACCACCGCAGCCCCAAAAGCACTTTGCTCCCGAGGCCTCCTCCGCCGCGAAGCTCACCGTCGGCGACTCCCTCCACCCCCGCCGACCCAACAACCACTGGAAGGACCGCTCCGGTCTTGCGGATCCATCTCGACTCTCTGGAGCCCGCGGGGAGCATCCATTCGCCGGTGTTGATCGCTGTCGCCCCGCCTCCGTTTGGGCGAAGGAAGAGGAGGGAGGGATGGACAGGTCAAACCCGACCAGTGGGCCCCCTGGACCCACTGTTAGTGACCCCGTCCCAATCCATGTGGGTTAAGTGGAAGCGCATTTCCAAAATACGCCTTCGACGTGTACGTGATATTTCGAAACATTTTCTTTTCTGTTTTATTTTAAATAACAGATTTTGACCAAACTTTGACCGGCTGTATCTTTTTAAATACAGCTCCAAATAAATTAATTCTTATTCCTACCTCTCTCAAATATTGTCTAGTTTATTTTAAGATTTATTTGAGAATTTTTCAAAACAACTTTTTGTGCTGTTTTGATTTTGTGTGTTAATTCATATATATTCTTTTAAATAGGATTTTTGAAGATTTCAAGATGTTTTGGAATGCACCCTGCTTTCCCATGACCTGAAGGCAAGCATTCTGAACCCAGGTGTAATTTTTGTGTGTGTTGTTTGACTTGGTGACCACAACACCCCGACACGTGCATGCGTCATTTTATGTGAGGATGTGATCCTACTCAAGAGTGCATATTAATGATTTTTATGCTGATGGAGTTGATATGGTTGTGATGGAAATCACCGTCATATGCCTTTCATGCATACCGGAGGGGAAGCCGGGAAGGCCTCTGTCTTGGGTAGACACGGTCTTGTCCCTAGTCCCCTGTCGAGACGGTCGTGTCCGGTATGGCATGAGGGGGTATGTCGCGTGGTGTTTCTATCTGTTGGTTGAAGTATATGCATTGTTATACTAATCTTGTAGGGAATATTACAACCTCCTGAGTCGACCGTAGATCGAGTCTTCTGCCAGTAACCCCCATACTTGCTTCGTACTACCACTTATCTCTACAACAAGTAGGGTACGGTTCAGTAAGTTGTCAACCCCTTTCCTAGCACACACCGTACAGAGAGGCCATGGTGGAAGATACCGGAGGCATCCGGTAGTCATGCCACCAGGTCCGGGAGCATGGGTGTTTCGGTTGTAGCCGAAGGGGGTAGCTCCCCAGTTTGTGCGTGGTATAAATTTTGTGATCCCATGTTACGTCGAGGTTGTAGCCTCCCCACTTAGAGTTTTGCTTGACAGGTGTGGTGGGTGATTCCAGACACATGTGAGTTAAGCTGGTGTGTGCAAGTTAGATGTGTTTCCAACTAAAAGGCCGTGGACGGAATTAGTCTTGATGGACTGAAGTAATCCGTCACCCGTGGGTAAAGAGTACACCCTCTGCAGAGATTAAATCTATTCGAGTAGCCGTGTCCATCGTTAAGGACTACAGTCTGGGATGGGTCAAGTGTCGGTCTTAGTGTCGGTCTTCGGAGGTGAAACTGTTAAACCAGAACTGGAATCACGATTGTGACTTGTGATAATTATGATTATTATTTTTGATGTGGACTAACCCGTGATATTTTTGGTATTATCGAATATCCCTGGGATGATTCTACCTCCTGGGTATTCACTGTGTTTTCTTTTAAAGCCCTTTATGTGGTGTCGCTAAGACGCCCGACTGTGGCATTTCTTTTAAAGCCCTTTATGTGGTGTCGCTAAGACGCCCGACTGTGGCATTTCTTTTGAAGCCCTTTTTGTGGTGTCGCTAAGACGCCCGACTGTGGCATTTCTTTTAAAGCCCTTTATGTGGTGTCGCTAAGACGCCCGATTGTGGCATTTATTTTACTACTATGTTATTGCATATTCATAAATAACATGCTTGCACGCATCAGAGTTTTATTTATCTTTTGTGACTGACGTCATGAGCATAAAATATTTTCAGCACATCATTGTTATATTATACCTGTGTTCATAATGTTTGCGAGTACATTCAAAGTACTCACTGGCTTGTCCCTGGCTATTGTCTTGTCCAGATTTTCTTGCACAGAGAGGAGCGACCGTGACGACAGCCCCGGAACCTAAGCAATGGTGATAGCAGCCTCGCGAAGATAGGAGTTAACCTGGTCAGCTGTTCCTATGGGAATTGGAGTCCCATAGACACTGATGATCCACAAACCGCTTCCGCCATCAACCACTAGAACCATATTGTTGCACACATAGGCCAGAATGGTCTTGTACTACATATTTTTTGTATTTTGCTTGGAATTTCTATATCAAGTTGGTGCCTCATCAGCTAACAGTTATCCTGGGGCTGGTGAGCACAAGGGCCATTTTCTGGAAATTAATACCCAGAGAATCGGTCCCCACACTTACAGATACGTTCATTAAGAAATGCGGCACGGTAAGATGCTAGTGCATGACAATGTTGGTGCGATCTCCGTTTGTGATGTATAGCACCTCTTTTGTAACGAGGACTTGTCCTGTGTATAAAAGTATTGGAGGCATAATAATTTTCTCAAAGGAAATGAAAGTATGCTGATAAAAAATACCAGACAGATTTTTTTTAGAAAAGGAGGATGACCCCCGGCCTCTGCATCTGGGAGATGCATACGACCACTTTATTGATTATTCTCGAGGACCTTACAAAGTATTACAAACAATATACCTGAATCCACCATCTTGGCAACATATGCCGCTACTCCTATTCATATGATGAAGGGATGCTAGCTGGGCCACTACCCAAACCACACACCTAAGAGCATCTCCACTAGGGTCCCCAAGAAGCCCCCCCAAGCCACTTTTTGGGCGCCGACAGGCAAAAAACGCCCCACTCGTGCCCTCAAGTGCTCTTTTTCGCCGGCAAAGCAAATAACAGCGCCGACAACCGCGTGCGACACCCAGCGCACCAGGGGGCTCCTGGATGCCTACTTTCGCCATTTTAGGCGTTGGCCCCACCTGCCAGCGTCTTCCTCTTGTCCCCTGACTTTTCCTCGCTGGCCCACCCACGTGCTTCCTCCTCTCTCTCTCTCTCTCCCTCGAAGCGCACCAGCTACAGCTCCCTCGAAGCCGATGAGGCCCCGACCCCGCCGCCCAAGCTGCCGCGCCCCTCTCCTCGGACCCCTCCCCCTTCCTAGCCCCGCGCTCCGGCATGCCTCGCCGCGCCTCCGCCCACGCCGTCTCCTCGAACCATGGACTCGTCTCCGGCCGTCGCGCCGCCTGAGGGAGTCCTAGATTAGGGGGTCCTCGGACAGACAGACTATATCCTTTGGCTGGACTGTTGGACTATGAAGATACAAGATTGAATACTTCGTCCTGTGTCCGGATGGGACTCTCCTTGGCGTGGAAGGCAAGCTTGGCAATACGGATACGTAGATCTCCTCCCTTGTAACTGACTCTTTTTAACCCTAGCCCCCTCCGGTGTCTATATAAACCGGAAGGTTTAGTTCGTAGGACAACGACAATCATACCATAGACTAGCTTCTAGGGTTTAGCCTCTACGATCTCGTGGTAGATCAACCTTTGTAATACTCATATCATCAAGATCAATCAAGCAGGAAGTGGGGTATTACCTCCATCCAGAGGGCCCGAACCTGGGTAAACATCGTGTCCCCCGCCTCCTGTTACCATCCGCCTTAGACGCACAGTTCGGGACCCCCTACCCGAGATCCGCCGGTTTTGACACCGACATTGGTGCTTTCATTGAGAGTTCGACTGTGCCGTCACCATAAGGCTTGATGGCTCCTTCAATCATCAGCAATGATGCGATCCAGGGTGAGGTTTTCCTCCCCGGACAGATCTTCGTATTCGGTGGCTTCGCACTACGGGCCAACTCGCTTGCCCATCTGGAGCAGATCGAGAGCTACGCCCCTGGCCATCAGGTCAGGTTCGGAAACTTGAACTATACTGCCGACATCCGCGGAGACTTGATCTTCGACGGATTCAAACCCATGTTGGGTGCGCCGCACAATCTCGACGAGCATGACGTAACTCTGCCATCAGACAGTGTTCGGGAGATCACACCTGCAACTACTCTGGCCCTCAATCCAGAAAAAATTGCGCCACCCGAGGACGAGTGGATAGACCCCGCCATGGAGGCCGCACTCTCAGTCGCGATAGAGCCGAATACTAACTTCACCCCCTACGAGAGCCGTGTTGCCGAACCATTGGATTCGTCCCCGGCCACGGGCTCCGAGCCGCCTGCGTCCGTGCCTATCGAATCCGATTGGGCACCGATCATGGAGTTTACCTCCGCGGATATCTTTCAGCACCCGCCTTTTGGCGATGTGCTAAATTCATTAAGGTCTCTCTCCTTGTCAGGAGAACCTTGGCCGAACTATGTCCGGCTAGAATGGGATGCGGACGACGAAGAAATTCGCGACCCACCCACCACCCACTTAGTAGCCACTATCGATGATTTAACCGACATGCTCAATTTCGACTCCGAAGACATCGACGGCATGGACGACGATGCAAGAGAGGAACGGAAACCATCACCCACAGGGCGCTGGACAGCCACTTCATCACATGATATATACATGGTGGATACACCCAAAGAAAACAATGACGAGGAACGGAAGGAGCAGCGAAGTATAGCTCCCTTGAGAAGCAAACAAAGCGTTGACGTAGGCGCCGCTCCAAATCCCGCCTCGGCAAAAATAGCGATAACAGCGCAAGATAAAATAACACCCCAGTTGACTCCAGAGGAAACGACGACCACATTTACCCAGCGGCAGAGTGGGATGAACCAGGAAATGGCAAACATAGTACGGATCCGCTGTCCGAACACGGCGACACCGAGGATAAAGCTCATCAACCTCCCTCCGGAGAGGAAAACAGTCCGGACGAAGATGGACACATCATCCTGGAAAGGCACTTGGAACAAGAGCACCTCCGCAGAAGGCTTATTTCCACCGCGAGGAGTCTGAAGAAGCAGAAGCAAAGGCTTAAGGCTGCGTGGAATATGCTCAACAGTAGATGGAACAAAGTGCTCGACAATGAAGAAAAATATGGTGGTAGTTACCACACAAAGAGCTATCCAAAGCGCAAGTTGTTGCCTGAATTTGATGATGAGGCCTTAGAGCCCACACAGCCATAAAATAAAACGGCCGACCGGTCGGATCAACCACCTTGTGGCTGCGATAGAGCGGCTAACAAGGCCGCACATAAGTCAGCACACGATTCACATGAGGACTTGCATCAGAAGACCGGCGCGACCAGATCCATCTACGGATCAAGGAAACGCGCTCCAGCGCACAACCAAAACCGAACAATACAACCGTCAAAACGCCACGACACATCCAAATACAGGGGTGCTGGACACCCCCAATGTTTTATCGATGAGGTGCTGGACCATGAACTTCCAGAAGGATTCAAACCAGTGAACATAGAGGCGTATGACGGAACCACAGACCCTGGGGTCTGGATTGAGGACTTTATCCTCCATATCCATATGGCTTGCGGAGACGATCTCCACGCCATCAAGTACTTGCCCCTCAAGCTGAAAGGACCAGCTCGGCACTGGCTAAAAAGCCTCCCCGAACACTCAATCAGAAGTTGGGAGGAGCTAGAGGATGCTTTTTGGGCTAATTTTCAAGGGACCTATGTCCGACCTCCGGATGCAGATGATCTAAGTCATATAATTCAACAGCCTGGAGAGTCAGTGTCAGGACCAGATTTTTGGGATATCAATTTCCCAAAAAATGGCGCTTGTGCTCACCAGCCCCAGGATTACTGTTAGCTGTTGCGGCACCAACTTGATACAGAAACTCCAAGCAAAATACGAAGTATGTAGTACAAGACCATTCTGGCCTATGAGTAAAACAAATGGTTTCTAGTGGTTGAAGGCGGAAGTGGTTTGCGGTTCATCAGCATCTATGGGACTCCATTTCCCACAGGAAAAGCTGACCTGGATAACTCCTATCTTCACAAGGCTGCTATCACCATTGCGTAAGTTCCGGGGCTGTCATCGCAACGCTCCTCTCCACGCAAGAAATCTGGCGGTTGATGGCGGAAGCGGTTTGTGGAAGCGGTTTGTGGATCATCAGTGTCTATGGGACTCCAATTCCCATAGGAACAGCTGACCAGGTTAACTCCTATCTTCGCGAGGCTGCTATCACCATTGCTTAGGTTCCGGGGCTGTCGTCACGGTCGCTCCTCTCTGTGCAAGAAAATCTGGACAAGACAATAGCCAGGGACAAGCCAGTGAGTACTTTGAATGTACTCGCAAACATTATGAACACAGGTATAATATAACAAATGATAATCATGCTCTGAAATATTCTATGATCACATGTCAGTCACAAAATAAACATCCATGATGCACGCAAGCAGGTTATTCATGTACAACATGAATATGCAATAAGGGAGTAGAAGTAGAATGCACCGATCGGGTGTCTGAAGCGACGTCTCGAAGGGATAATAATATAAAGCATGCCTCAGTCGGGCGTCTGAGCGACGTCACCTAAAGGGCTTATAAAGAAAATAAGTAGCAAACATGCCACAGTCGGGCGTCTGTGCGACACCACATAAAGGGTTATAGAGTAAATAAATAACAAGCATGGCATAGTTGGGCGTCTCAGCGACACCACATAAAGGGCTTATAGAGTAAATAAATAACAAGCATGCCACAGTCGGACGTCTCAGCGACACCACATAAAGGGCTTATAAAGTAAAGGAATAACAAGCATGCCACAGTCGGGCGTCTCCGCGACACCACATAAAGGGCTTATATGAGAGTAATCACAGTGAATATCCAGGAGGTAGAACCGTCCTAGGGATTCTCAATAATTCAAATATGTAAATGGTTAGTCCATATAATAGTAATGATAATCATCATGAGTCACAAGTCATGATCCATGTTTTGGTTTAGCAATCTTTCCTCCGAAGACCGACACTAAGACCGACATTTGACCCATCCCAGACTGTAGTCCTTAACCATGGACACGGCTATTCGAATAGATATAATCTCTGCAGAGGGTGTACTCTTTACCCACGAGTAACAGATTCCTTTAGTCCATCGGGACTAATTCCGTCTACGGTCTTTTAATTGAAAACACATCTGACCGCACACACCAGCCTAACTTAACGTTGTCTGGAATCACCCACGACACCCGTTAAGCAAAACTCTAAGTGGGGAGGCTACAACCTCGACTAGCATGGGATCACAAAATTTATAAAACGTGCAAACTAGGGGAGCTACCCCCTCGGCTCCAACCGGAAACACCCATGCCCCTAGACAAGGTGGCATGCCTACCGGATGCAGCCGGTATCTTCCACCATGGCCTCTGTAAGGTGTGTACTAGGAAAGGGGTTGACAACTTACTGAACCGTACCCTACCTATGGCAGCGACAAGTGGTAGCACGAAACAAGTACGGGGGTTACTGGAACAAGACTCGATCTATGGTCGACTCAGGAGGTTAAAGCAATACCTGCATGATAAGCATAAGAAATATATTTCACACCAATTAGACAGAATCACCACTCATCATACCTCACCATGCCTTACCGAACATAACCGTCTCGATGAAGAACTAGAGACAAGCTCGTGTCTACCGAAGACAGAGACTTTCCCGGATTTCCCTTCCAGTAGGCATGAAAGGCATACGAGGGTGATTATACTATCACGAACATATCGAATCCCAATAGCACGGAATCATCAATATGCACTCATGAGTATGATCATATCATCTCATAAAATAACGAGTACTCCGTGTCAAGGTGGTGTTGTAACCATATCGAACAACACACAATAATATTATGCTAGGGTTCAGAATGCTTGCCTTCAAGAGTATGCAAGTGGGGGTGCACTTTTTGAAAGTTGCTCCCTTCTTCAAAATCCTATTTTAAGAAAATTTAAATTAACACATAGTTTCAAACAGTACAAAAAAGTTGCTTGTAAAATTTTCAAATAAATATGAAAATAAACTAGACAGAATTTGAGAAACAACAGAAAAAGAATCAAGTCAATTGGACTTATATTTAAAAAGCTACACCCAGTCAAAGTTTAGTCAAAATTTGTTTTTAATAAAAATCAGAAAAAGAAAAACAGTTTGGCAGCACTTACGTTTTCCTCTAGCGAAGGCGTATTTGGTGGAATACGCTTCCACTTAAACCAGCGCGGGTCGTCACTGGGTCACTGACAGTGGGTCCCTTGGGCCCACTGGTCAGGTTTGACTAGTCGCCCATGCCTTCTTTCTCCTCTGGCCGAGTAGAGGCGGGGCTCCGGCGATCGCCGTCGACGAACGGTGGCTCCCCACGGGATTCCGAGGGCAGGGATGGATCCGCCAAACCAGGGCGGTCCTCCCAGTGGTCGAGAGGGTCGTGGGGACAAAGGGGATCACCGGTGGCGAGCTCCGCGGCGGACGGTGTCTTCTGGTGGATTGGGGTCTCGAACTATGGTGGCTCCCGATCGAAGCTGAGAGGTTGGGCGACTCCGCAAGATCGAGGGGAAGAGGATGGGAGCACGGGAGGGGTTAGGGGACTCCGTCTTGGCCGGATTTTACCGAAACGTGGCGGCGGCCGAACTTGCAGGAGTTGGGAGAGAGGATGGCCTCTGGCCAACTGGGGGGAGGGGAGCTTCCTACTACTTGAACAAGGTTCCTGACGAGCCTAGGCGTGATCGGGAGGGCTATTTATAGCCCGGAGAGGTCGGTTCCGCGGCGGCCGGGGATAAGATTGACGGCGAACCGCCGTTCTGTTGCTGGCAGGGCGACGTGTCGGCGACAGGCGCTAGCGGACGGGCTCATGGATGAGCTCGAGCTGTTCTAGAGGGCAGCTGGCGCGCTGGAGTGGCTCAGGCGGCGCCGTCCATGGCAGGAGCTGGTGGAGCGGCGGTGGCGGCTTGTAGTGGTGCTGTGGGGTGCCAGGAGGTGGCCAGGGCAGCTCTGCGACAAGGGAGGGGTCGGAGCGCGCTGGCTGCAAGCAGGAACAGATCAGAACGAACGCGGGGAGGCGGCAACGAGATGCGGCGACTCGGGTGCACACACGTGCAAAACACGCGCTCTGGCGCGCCCAGAGCACGCACGCCAGGTGTTCGGCAAAATGCCAAGGCATGCCAGGAGGCTTGGATGAGACTGGTAGATAACAGGTCTAGGTTAATGGTGGCTAGGAGATTAGTGGACATGCTGGTTAGTCAAAGCAAGCAGGTCCAACGTGCAAACTAAAAACTATGCCAAAACTGGCCATGCACACAAGGTGCTTGAAAGAATGCCATGGGCTTCTAGGCTTCTCTTATGGTGGCCAAAAGCTCCAGATCCTAGTCTCTTTAGATGATAAAGAGGGTGGCAAGGTTAGTTTGACAAAAACAAAAACTCCCTATTGCAAGTTTTTGAGAAAGACAAATCTGGACAGAAAATAAAAGGCATTATTGCATATGCTTAAAATCCTCCAATGGGACCAATCTCCTGGACTTAAGGGTTTGGTAGAGTGGTCTATAAGCAGGAGAAATATCATGGGTAATAGGCCAAGATAAAATATGGCTGCAGTTCAAAACACTAAACTAGACCAGAATGAAGATGAGGATGATTTGCTCAAACTTTTCAAAGAACACCAATGGGTTTTTGCATAAAGTTGAATAATATACTCCTACTAACATCCCCTAATTTTGGCGGAAACTTTAAAGAAATATTTAAATAGGTTGTAGTGCAATTCACAAACTGGACCAGATTTGAAAACTTGGAGTAGGGCTCAAAATCTCCAAATGACCAAAGGGATTTTTGCATAAAAGTGATGTGGGGACGTCACATGTCATCCCCAAATTTTGGTGGAAATTGTAAATAAGTATTTGAAAGGGTTGAAGTGCAAATGGACTCCAAAACTTAAGAAAAAACATTTTTAAAGAAATAAAGCTCAGGAAAAATAATTATATAAATAATTCCACTGATATAAGAAATGATTCTTGAGAGGGTATACAAGTCCAACAATATTATTGAAAAGTTTTCACTTGGGGTGAAAACTCCACAATATCAAAGAAAAGAGTGGTTCTGAAATGTCGGGACCGGTTTTTCGGGATATAATTTCCCAGAAAATGTCCCTTGTGCTCAGCAGCCCCAGGATTAATGTTAGCTGATGAGGCACCAACTTGATACAGAAGCTCCAAGAAAAAATACAAGATATGTAGTACAAGACCATTCTGGCCAATGAGTACAACGATTGGTTTCTAGTGGTTGATGGGGGAAGCGGTTTGTGGATCATCAACGTCTATGGGACTCCATTTTCCACAGGAACAGCTGACCAGGATAACTCCTATCTTCGCGAGGCTTCTATCTCCATTCGTGTGGGTTCCGGGGTTGTCATCACAATGCTCCTCTCCACGCAAGAAATCCGGCCAAGACAATAGCCAGGGACAAGCCAGTGAGTACTTTGAATGTACTTGCAAACATTGAGAACACAGGTATAATATAGCCACTGATAATCATGTTTTGAAATATTCTATGATCACTTCGTCAGTCATAAATGGAACTTATGATGCATGCAACAGGTTAATTATTTCAAATATGAATATGCAATCAGAGAGTAGAAATAGAAAGCACCGATCGGGTGTCTGAAGCGACGCCTCAAAAGGATAACAATATGAAGTATGCCTCAGTCGGGCATCTAAGCGGCACCAATTAGAGGGCTTATATATAAAAGGAATAACAAGCATGCCACAGTCGGGCGTCTGTGCGACGCCACATAAAGGGCTTATAAGTAAATGAAATAACAAGCATGCCACAGTCGGGCGTCTGAGCGACACCACATAAAGGGCTTATAAGTAAATGAAATGACAAGCATGTCACAGTCGGGCGTCTGAGCGACACCACATAAAGGGCATATAAGTAAGTGAAATGACAAGCATGCCATAGTCGGGCGTCTGAGAGACACCACATAAAGGGCTTATATAAGAATAATCACAGTGAATATCCAGGAGGTAGAACCGTCCTAGGGATACTCATTTTATTTCAGAAAATACAATTGATTAGTCCACAATAATAATAATCATAACCATCATATGTCATGGTCATAATCAATGTTCTGGTTTAGTAGTTTTTCCTCCGAAGACCGACACTAAGACCGACACTTGACCCATCCCAGACTGTAGTCCTTAACCATGGACACGACTATTCGAATAGATTTTTCCTCTGCAGAGGGCGTATTCTTTACCCACAAGTAATGGATTCCTTTAGTCCATTGGGACTAATTCTGTCGATGGTCTTTTAGTTGAAAACACACCTGACCGCACACACCAGCTTAACCTACCAGTGTCTGGAATCACCCACGACACCTGTTAAGCAAAACTCTAAGTGGGGAGGCTACAACCTCACGTAGCATGGGATCAAATTTCTATCGCGCGCTCTAAGGGGTGCCCCCCTCTCGGTCCCAACCGGAAACACTCATGCCCCCGGACCAGGTGGCATGCCTACCAGATGCAGATGGTATCTTCCACCATGGCCTCTCTGTACAGTGTGTGCTAGGACAGGGGTTGACAACTTACTGAACCGTACCCTACCTATGGCAGGGACAAGTGGCAGCACGAAACAAGCATGGGGGTTACCAGAACAAGAATCGATCTACGATCGACTCAGGAGGATTAAGCATTCCCTGCATGATTAGCATAACAAATATATCTCAATCCAACAGACGGAATCACCACTCATCATACCTCATCATGCAATACCGGACACAACTGTCTCGACGAGGAACTGGAGACAAGTATCGTGTCTACCCAAGACAGAGGCTTTCCCCGATTTCCTTCCGGTAGTCATGAAGGCTATATGAGGGTGACCACTATCACAACATATCAATGTTCAAAAGCACGGTATCATTAACATGCACTTACGAGTAGGATCATATCACCCTAATAAATAACAGAAATTTTGAGACATGGTGGCGTTGTAACCAAATTAAACAACACACAACAATATTATGCCAGGGTTCCGAATGCTTGCCTTCAAGTTGTGGAGAGGCAGGGTGCATTCCAATACTTTTGAAGTTTTCTTCTCCCTCTCCAAAAATCCTATTTTAAATGAATTTGAATTAACACATACTTTAAAAACAACACAAAAAAGTTGTCTGGAAAATTTTGAAATAAATATGAAAATAAACTAGACAATATTTTAGAAACAAAAGAAAAATAATCAAGTCATTTGGATTTTTATTTAAAAAGTTATAGCCAGTCAATGTTTAGTCAAATTCTGTTTTTAAAATAAAATAGAAAAAGGAAAATGCTTCGGTGCAGAATACGCTTTCGGGGTAGGGGATACGTACTCGAGACTTTACGCTTTCACTTATCCAGCATGGACGGGCGCGTGGGTCACTGACAGTGGGTCCACGGGGCCCACTAGTCGGGTTTGACTAGTCGTCTCTCCCTCCTCTTCCTCTGCCCGAGCGAAGGCGGGACTCCGGTGATGCTCGCCGACGAACGGCGGCAACGTTCGAGAAACCGAGGCCATCCGCGGGCTCAGGGGGTCGAGGCGGTCCTTTCGGTGGTTGCTATGGTCCCTGGGGTGGATGGAGTCGCCGGCGGTGAGCTTCGCAGCGCACGGTGGCCGTCGGGCAGGGTGGGGCTCTTGCCTCTGGCGGCTCCTGATCGAAATCGAGCAGGGGGATGGATTCACGAGATGAAGAGAGAGCTTCTGGTGAAGAGAGTGGAGAGGGGGAGGCCCTGTTGGTGCCGGAATGAACCGGAACGAGGCGGAGGCTGTGGTTGCCGGAGAAGAAGAAGACGACCATCTCTGGCCTTTCTACTGCTATGGGAGGATCAGTGAGGGAGTGAGAGAGGTTGCTTGAGGGCCTGGACGAGCTCGGGGGTCCTTAAATAGGCGATCGTGGTCGGTTCCGATGGTGGCCGTGGATAAGATCACCGGCGACCGCCATTATTTCGCAGTAGAGGGACGTGGCGGCGACGAGTGCTTGCCGACAAGCTTGCGGATGAGCTTGAGCTGCTCAAGGGGGCAGCTGGCGAGCGCTAGTGGCTGGGGCGGCGCCGCCATGGCCGGGGCCTACTGTGGCCCGCCGCTAGCCACCACGGCCGACCTGACGGCGGCGCTGTGGAGCTCCGGGGGCGGCTCTACAGCGAGGGAGGGGCGGGCATGCTGGGTGCGAGTGGGGAGGGGCCAGAGCGGGCGCTGGGAGGCGGCAGTGCGACGCGGCAGCTCGGTGCGCGCGCGTGCAAAACGTGCGCTTTGGGCATGCGTAGTGCACGCACGGCAGGTGTTTGGCAAAATGCCAATTCATGCCAGGGGGCTCCAATCCATAAGAGGTTAAGCAGGGAGGGGCTATAAGCTAGGGTAAATCCATGGGACATGCTGGTTAGGCAAGGCAAGCAGGTCCAGTGTGCAAACTAAAAACCATGCCAAAACTGGCATGCACACCAGGTGTTTGACAAAATGCTAAGGGCATCTAGGCAACTCTTGGGGTGGCCAAAATTTCCAAACCAGTGTCTCTTTAGGTGTAGGTGATGGTGGCAAGGTCAGTTTGTCAAAAGCAAAAACTTGTTAGTGCAAGTTTTGCAAATCTACAGTTTTGGACAGAAAGAAAAGGCATGTTTGCATGCATTTAAAATCCTCCAATGAGTCCACTCTCCTGGACTTAAGGGTTTTGTAGTATGGGCTATAACTAGGAAAAAGCTCAAGGGCACTAGAGCAAAATTAAATAGGGATGCAGTAGAAAACACCCAACTGGGCCAGAATGAAAATGAGGTTGATTCACTCAAATTTTTCAAAGAACATAAAAGGGTTTTTGCATAAAGTTGCATAATATACTCCTATTAACATCCCATAATTTTGGTGGAGGCTAGAAAGAAATATTTAAATGGGTTGTAGTGCAATACTGCCATCTGGACCAGTTTTGAAAGCTTGGGGTAGAGCTCAAAATATCCCATGAATAAAAGAGGTTTTTGCATAAAAGTGATTTAAAAACATGATATGACATCTCCAAATTTTTGTTGAAATTTTAAGTAAATTTATCAAGTGGTTGTAGTTCAAAAAGAGCTCCAAAACTAATGAAAAATCATATTAAGGAATGAAGCTCAAAGAGAAACAATTGTGCCAATAAATTCTACTGACAATAGAAATGTTATTCTTGAAAGGGCAAACAAGTCCAATACTATATTTGGAAAGTTTTTCACTAGAGGTAAAAACTCCATAATAATAAGGTAAAGAATGGATCTGAAATCAAAAGAAAATCCAGAAAATAAAAGTTTAAATCCCCTCGCAAAATTTTAATTAATAAAACAAGGTTAAAAATTTTGGGGTGTCACAACACTACCCCCCTTAAGAAAAATCTCGTCCTCGAGATTTGCTAAGGGCTGTTTTTAAAATAATACTCCCATTAGTTGAAACCAAGAGTTTACTCATAGCAAAAACTTAGGTTACAATCATAAGCTGCAACACACAATAAACATAGCTAAGACGTTTACAATGAAAACGGTAAAAGGACAGGATCCCGAGAAAACGTCTCTGGTACTGGGGCACACTCTTCTTCTATCGAGGGATGCGGATTGACCAGTCAATGAATGCGTCTCTCCTGGTCGGGCCTCAGTGGTCTACCGATGGCGATCTAAGGATTTAAATCAGCGAGGCTCTGGAGATAACCCATCACTCGCTAGGTCAAACGTTCTTGAGCGATGACATACTGGACAAGGTTGGCCAGTACTGGGTCTCTCTCAATTCGTCCACCGGGAAAGGATGCTACTTCTCCGGGTGCTGCACGGCTCGGAAAGTAATAATACCCTCGTTCGCTGGCATAGGGTACCGCGAATCAAAGGCGAACAATCGCTTTGTGTGCAGCGGCTTCTATGGCCATTTGCGGAGTCGGCATAGATTTCCCTAGGAAGGAGACTGATATTGGGTCTTGGTTTGAGTTTACGGGTGGGATGTGCACTACTGCCCAATATTTCGAGGTGGATGCGGTGATTCTCGATTTGAGCAGCTCGTACTGGGGTGGCTGGGTAGAACCCATGGTATTGCAGGTAAAGTCCCACAATACTTTAACAAAACTACCCGGGGTTGCATCTGGGGTTCTCAGATAAATGATAGGGCTCGGCATGGCAAGAAATGGTTGTGAGGGTTGCGCACGAGATGAGGGGTACTTGGCAAGGTCACAAGGTGGCCATTTATATAGCAACTGGGCTGGGTTATTTACCGCGGTGGGGGGCACTAGTTTGCTGGTTCTGCTCTCATGGGGTCGAGGTCCAAGCCACAGATACACACACCCACAAAAGTGACGTGTTACTGTGGGTGCCGTCAGGATTGGTTTTTGGTAGCTACGCCCACAATTAAAATGCAGCCGTACACCAATGCACTCATGCATGGCTACAATTTAAAATAGGGATGCACAAGCAGGCAACATTCCAATATGGTGATACAAGATCACATATTTACAGGGTGTGGGGTATACCAAGGCTCGGTACTACTCGAGTAACTTAGTCTACCTTGTTTACATCTAAGCGGGCGTGCCTTGTGGACGTCGAGGCTTCCCCGTGTGCCTCACTGTCGGGGTTAGCTGGATGGGGTTGAGGAACTGCAGGGTCGGGGTAGCGATGGTGACCATCGCAGGGATTGTTGGCCACAATCCCATTGGAGCATGTTCCCAAAAGGCGGCGAAGCACTTTTGGGGTCATCAAAGCACCCTGGTCGATGGCTGGGGCTGACCTCAAGGTCTCGATCGATTGTCCGAGTAGCACGACTGGGTTGTCGGCTTCGGGCTCATCTTCTCTTCTTGCCGAGGTTCGACGAACCAGTTCTCCACGAGCTGCGATCAGATCAAGGGTGATTTGATCGAACAGTCCCTCTAGTGCACTTACATAGCGCACCAGATGCAATAGTGCAGGATCTGTCTCGTGGTCTCCGTTGTCAACTTGGGGTGGTCGACCATACCCTTCACGGCTGGGGTAGTAGTAGAACAAGCAACAGTTAACTCTGGGAGACAAGTGCCGGAGTTGAACTATAGCTTCTCGAGCAGCTAGTTGGATGGCTTGAGGCTCAAAGGAAGTTGTCCTTTCGGTGAACCTGTAGGGGCGTTCTGGTGATAGACCTCTACCATAGACGTGTACAGTGGCCTAGAATTGACGGCTCTCGCCGCTCATGGACCCTTGGTACACAACATACTCTGGGGGCTCTTCTAATGCAAAGGCATGGTGGGTGAGGTTTGCTAGCACGGTCACAAAACCTCCAAGGTTGGTTGCTGTGGTCTAATTGTGAACAAGGGGTCCTGGCATTTTAGCTTGGTTTGGGGTAGAGGCTGTGCTGTGCTGGGTTGAGGCTAGCGTGCCCTTTTTATAGAAAAAGGGGACGGAGTCTTCCTCCTCATGCTTGCGAAAAAGACTAATTAGGGGCCGGTCACTGGCGCATGATTGACAGGCTAGGCTGATAGGTTAGGCACCGACTGCCAAAAGGTGTCGGGTCACTGTGTGGCTATCGTACACGAGAAGCTTGGCCGAGGTTTGGTTAAGGTCTGGTGGGTTAGTTAACCTAGTTTTTTCGACCTGGCTAGGATAGGATTAGCCAATGGTCAACCTGGCTCTGATACCAAGTTTGTCGGGACCGGTTTTTCGGGATATAATTTCCTAGAAATGGCCCTTGTGCTCATCAACCCCAGGATTACTATTAGCTGATGAGGCACCAACTTGATACAGAAGCTCCAAGCAAAAATACAAGACATGTAGTACAAGACTATTCTGGCCTATGAGTACAACGATTGGTTTCTAGTGGTTGATGGCGGAAGCGGTTTGTGGATCATCAACGTCTATGGGACTCCATTTTCCACAGGAACAGCTGACCAGGATAACTCCTATCTTCGCGAGGCTTCTATCTCCATTCGCGTGGGTTCCGGGGCTGTCATCACAACGCTCCTCTCCACGCAAGAAATCTGGCCAAGACAATAGCTAGGGACAAGCCAGTGAGTACTTTGAATGTACTTGCAAACATTGAGAACACAGGTATAATATAGCCACCGATAATCATGTTTTGAAATATTCTATGATCAAGCCAGTGAGCCTCGAAAGGACAACAATATGAAGTATGCCTCAGTCGGACGTCCAAGCGACACCACATAAAGGGCTTATATATAAAAGGAATAACAAGCATGCCATAGTCGGGCGTCTGTGCGATGCCACATAAAGGTCTTATAAGTAAATGAAATAACAAGCATGCCACAGTCGTCCGTCTGAGTGACACCACATAAAGGGCTTATAAGTAAATGAAATGACAAGCATGCCACAGTCGGGCGTCTGAGCGACACCACATAAAGGGCTTATAAGTAAATGAAATGACAAGCATGCCACAGTCGGGCGTCTGAGCGACACCACATAAAGGGCTTATATAAGAATAATCACAGTGAATATCCAGGAGGTAGAACCGTCCTAGGGATACTCATTAATTTCAAAAAATACAATTGATTAGTCCACAATAATAATAATCATAACCATCATATGTCACGGTCATAATCAATGTTCTGGTTTAGTAGTTTTTCCTCCGAAGACCGACACTAAGACCGACACTTGACCCATCCCAGACTGTAGTCCTTAACCATGGACATGGCTATCCGAATAGATTTTTCCTCTGCAGAGGGCGTACTCTTTACCCACAAGTAACGGATTCCTTTAGTCCATTGGGACTAATTCCGTCTACGGTCTTTTAGTTGAAAACACACCTGACCGCACACACCAGCTTAACCTACCGGTGTCTGGAATCACCCACGACACCTGTTAAGCAAAACTCTAAGTGGGGCGGCTGCGTAGCATGGGATCAAATTTCTATCGCGCACTGGGGTGCCCCCCTCTCCGTCCCAACCGGAAACACCCATGCCCCCGGACCAGGTGGCATGCCTACCGGATGTAGCCGGTATCTTCCACCATGGCCTCTTTTTACGGTGTGTGCTAGGACAGGGGTTGACAACTTACTGAACCGTACCCTTGTTGGGGAACATTGCAGAAAATAAAAAATTTCTACGGTTTCACCAAGATCTATCTATGAGTTCATCTAGCAACGAGTAATCGGAGTGCATCTACATACCTTTGTAGATCGCGAGCGGAAGCGTTCAAGAGAACGGGGTTGAGGGAGTCGTACTTGTCGTGATCCAAATCACCGGAGATCCTAGCGCCGAACGGATGGCACCTCCGCATTCAACACACGTATGGTCAGCGTGACGTCTCCTCCTTCTTGATCCAGCAAGGGGGAAGGATAGGTTGATGAAGATCCAGCAGCACGACGGCGTGGTGGTGGATGTAGCAGGGATCCGGCAGGGCTTCGCTAAGCGTCTGCGGGAGGAGGAGGTGTAGAAAGGGGGAAGGGAGGTGCCAAGATGCAGGGTACGGCTGCCCTCCCTCCCCCTTCTATATATAGGGTCCCCAGGGGGGCGCCGGCCCTAGGAGATGGGATCTCCTAGGGGAGCGGCGGCCAAGGGGGTGGAGTGCCCCCCAAGGCAAGTGGAGGCGCCCCCTCCCCTAGGGTTCCCAACCCTAGGCGCAGGGGGGCCAAGGGGGGCGCACCAGCCCACAAGGGGATGGTTCCCCTCCCACTTCAGCCCATGGGGCCCTCTGGGATAGGTGGCCCCACCCGGTGGACCCCCGGGACCCTTCCGATGGTCCCGGTACAATACCGGTGACCCCCGAAACTTTCCCGATGGCCGAAACTGGACTTCCCATATATAATTCTTTTCCTCCGGACCATTCCGGAACTCCTCGTGACGTCCGGGATCTCATCTGGGACTCCGAACAACTTTCGGGTTACTGCATACTCATATCTCTACAACCCTAGCGTCACCGAACCTTAAGTGTGTAGACCCTACGGGTTCGAGAGACACGTAGACATGACCGAGACGGCTCTCCGGCCAATAACCAACAGCGGGATCTGGATACCCATGTTGGCTCCCACATGCTCCTCGATGATCTCATCGGATGAACCACGATGTCGAGGATTCAAGCAACCCCATATACAATTCCCTTTGTCAATCAGTATGTTACTTGCCCGAGATTCGATCGTCGGTATACCAATACCTCATTCAATCTCGTTACCAGCAAGTCACTTTACTCGTGCCGTAATGCATGATCCCGTGACCAAACACTTGGTCACTTTGAGCTCATTATGATGATGCATTACCGAGTGGGCCCAGAGATACCTCTCCGTCATACGGAGTGACAAATCCGAGTCTCGATCTGTGTCAACCCAACAGACACTTTCGGAGATACCCGTAGTATACCTTTATAGTCACCCAGTTACGTTGTGACGTTTGGTACACCCAAAGCACTTCTACAGTATCCGGGAGTTACACGATCTCATTGTCTAAGGAAAAGATACTTGACATTGGAAAAGCTCTAGCAAACGAACTATACGATCTTGTGCTATGCTTAGGATTGGGTCTTGTCCATCACATCATTCTCCTAATGATGTGATCTCGTTATCAATGACATCCAATGTCCATAGTCAGGAAACCATGACTATCTGTTGATCAACGAGCTAGTCAACTAGAGGCTTACTAGGGACATGTTGGTGTCTATGTATTCACACATGTATTACGATTTCCGGATAACACAATTATAGCATGAATAAAAGAGAATTATCATGAACAAGGAAATATAATAATAATCCTTTTATTATTGCCTCTAGGGCATATTTCCAATAGTCTCCCACTTGCACTAGAGTCAATAATCTAGTTACATTGTGATGAATCGAACACCCATAGAGTTCTGGTGTTGATCATGTTTTGCTCGCGGAAGAGGTTTAGTCAATGGATCTGCGACATTCAGATCCGTATGCACTTTGCAAATTTCTATGTCTCCATCTTGAACATTTTCACGAATGGAGTTGAAGCGACGCTTGATGTGCCTGGTCTTCTTGTGAAACCTGGGCTCCTTGGCAAGTGCAATAGCTCCTGTGTTGTCACAGAAGAGTTTGATCAGCCCCGATGCATTGGGTATGACTCCTAGGTCGGTGATGAACTCCTTCACCCAAATTGCTTCATGCGCTGCCTCCGAGGCTGCCATGTACTCTGCTTCACATGTAGATCCCGCCACGATGCTCTGCTTGCAGCTGCACCAGCTTACTGCTCCACCATTCAACATATACACGTATCCGGTTTGTGACTTAGAGTCATCCAGATCTGTGTCGAAGCTAGCGTCGATGTAACCCTTTACGACGAGCTCTTCGTCACCTCCATAAACGAGAAACATGTCCTTAGTCCTTTTCAGGTACTTCAGGATATTCTTGACCGCTGTCCAGTGTTCCTTCCTGGGGTTACTTTGGTACCTTCCCACCAAACTTACGGCAAGGTTACATCTGGTCTGGTACACAGCATGGCATACATAATAGACCCTATGGCCGAGGCAAAGGGGATGACACTCATCTCTTCTATATCTTCTGCCGTGGTCGGACATTGAGCTGAGCTCAATTTCACACCTTGCAACACAGGCAAGAACCCCTTCTTAGACTGATCCATATTGAACTTCTTCAATATCTTATCAAGGTATGTGCTTTGTGAAAGACCTATGAGGCGTCTTGATCTATCTCTATAGATTTTGATGCCTAATATATAAGCAGCTTCTCCAAGGTCCTTCATTGAAAAACTCTTATTCAAGTAGGCCTTAATGTTGTCCAAAAGTTCTATATCATTTCCCATCAAAAGTATGTCATCTACATATAATATGAGAAATGCTACAGAGCTCCCACTCACTTTCCTGTAAACGCAGGCTTCTCCATAAGTCTGCATAAACCCAAACGCTTTGATCATCTCATCAAAGCGAATGTTCCAACTCCGAGATGCTTGCACCAGCCCATGAATGGATCGCTGGAGCTTGCATACCTTGTTAGCATTCTTAGGGTCGACAAAACCTTCCGGCTACATCATATCAGTTCTTCCTTAAGATAACCGTTAAGGAATGTCATTTTGACGTCCATTTGCCATATCTCATAATCATAGTATGTGACAATTGCTAACATGATTCGGACGGACTTTAGCTTCGCTACGGGAGAGAAAGTCTCATCGTAGTCAACCCCTTGAACTTGCCGATAACCCTTAGCGACAAGTCGAGCTTTATAGATGGTAACATTACCATCCGCGTCCGTCTTCTTCTTAAAGATCCATTTGTTTTCTATTGCTCGCCGATCATCGGGCAAGTCTATCAAAGTCCATACTTTGTTTTCATACATGGATCCTATCTTGGATTACATGGCTTCAAGCCATTTGTTGGAATCTAGGCCCGCCATCGCTTCTTCATAGTTCGAAGGTTCATCGTTGTCTAACAACATGATTTCCAAGACAGGGTTGCCATACCACTCTCGTGTGGAACCTGTCCTTGTGGACCTACAAAGTTCAGTAGCAACTTGATTCGAAGTACCTTGATCATCATCATTAATTTCCTCTCCAGTGGATGTAGGCACCACAGGAACATTTTCCTGAGCTGCACTACTTTCCGGTTCAAGAGGTAGTACTTCATCGAGTTCTACTTTCCTCCCACTTACTCCTTTCGAGAGAAACTCTTTTTCTAGAAAGCATCCATTCTTGGCAACAAAGATCTTGCCTTCGGATCTAAGGTAGAAGGTATACCCAATGGTTTCCTTAGGGTATCCTATGAAGACGCATTTTTCCGACTTGGGTTCGAGCATTTCAGGTTGAAGTTTCTTGACATAAGCATCGCATCCCCAAACTTTTCGAAACGACAGCTTAGGTTTCTTCCCAAACCATAATTCATACGGTGTTGTCTCAACGGATTTAGATGGTACCCTATTTAAAGTGAATGTTGCTGTCTCTAGAGCGTATCCCCAAAATGATAGCGGTAAATCAGTAAGAGACATCATAGATCGCACCATATCCAATAGAGTGCGATTACGATGTTTGGACACTCCGTTACGTTGAGGTGTTCCAGGCGGCGTGAGTTGTGAAACGATTCCACATTTCCTTAAGTGTGTGCCAAATTCGTGACTTAAATATTCTCCTCCACGATCTGATCGTAAGAACTTTATTTTTCGGTCATGTTGATTCTCTACCTCATTCGGAAATTCCTTGAACTTTTCAAAGGTCTCAAACTTGTGTTTCATCAAGTAGACATACCCATATCTACTCAACTCATCAGTGAGAGTGAGAACATAACGATATCCTCCGCGAGCCTCAACGCTCATTGGACCACACACATCAGTATGTATGATTTCCAATAAGTGGGTTGCTCGCTCCATTGTTCTAGAGAACGGAGTCTTGGTAATTTTACCCATGAGGCATGGTTCGCATGTGTCAAATGATTCATAATTGAGAGACTCTAAAAGTCCATCAGCATGGAGCTTCTTCATGCGCTTGACACCAATGTGACCAAGGCGGCAGTGCCACAAGTATGTGGGACTATCGTTATCAACTTTACATCTTTTGGTATTCACACTATGAATATGTGTAACACCACGTTCGAGATTCATTAAGAATAAACCATTGACCATCGGAGCATGACCATAAAACATATCTCTCATATAAATAGAACAACCATTATTCTCGGATTTAAATGAGTAGCCATCTCGTATTAAATGAGATCCGGATACAAGGTTCATGCTCAAACTTGGCACTAAATAACAATTATCGAGGTTTAAAACTAATCCCGTAGGTAAATGTAGAGGTAGCGTGCCGACGGCGATCACATCGACCTTGGAACCATTCCCGACGCGCATCGTCATCTCTTCCTTCACCAGTTTCCGCTTATTCCGCAGCTCCTGCTCTGAGTTACAAATATGAGCATCGGCACCGGTATCAAATACCCAGGAGCTACTACGAGTACTGGTAAGGTACACATCGATTACATGTATATCACATATACCTTTAGTGTTGCCGGCCTTCTTCTCTGCTAAGTATTTGGGGCAGTTCCGCTTCCAGTGACCCTTCCCTTTGCAATAAAAGCACTCAGTCTCAGGCTTGGGTCCATTCTTTGACTTCTTCCCGGCAACTGGCTTACCAGGCGCGGCAACATCCTTGCCGTCCTTTTTGAAGTTCTTCTTACCCTTGGCTTTCTTGAACTTGGTGGTTTTATTGACCATCAACACTTGATGTTCCTTTTTGATTTCTACCTCCGCTGAATTCAGCATTGAAAATACTTCAGGAATGGTCTTTCCATTCCCTGCATATTGTAGTTCATCACAAAGCTCTTGTAGCTAGGTGGGAGCGACTGAAGGATTCTGTCAATGACCGCCTCGTCTGGGAGGTTAATGTCTAGCTGGGACAAGCGGTTGTGCAACCCAGACATCTTGAGTATGTGCTCACTGACAGAACTATTCTCCTCCATCTTACAACTCTAGAACTTGTCGGAGACTTCATATCTCTCGACCCGGGCATGATCTTGGAAAACCATTTTCAGCTCTTCGAACATCTCATATGCTCCGTGTTGCTCAAAACGCTTTTGGAGCCCCGGTTCTAAGCTGTAAAGCATGCTGCACTGAACGAGGGAGTAATCATCAGCACGCTGCTGCCAAGCATTCATAACGTCTTGGTTCTCTCGGATGGGTGCTTCACCTAGCGGTGCTTCTAGGACATATTGTTTCCTGGCAGCTATGAGGATGATCCTCAGGTTCCGGACCCAGTCCGTATAGTTGCTGCCATCATCTTTCAGCTTGGTTTTCCCTAGGAACGCGTTGAAGTTCATGTTGACATGAGCGTTGGCCATTTGATCTACAAGACATTTATGCAAAGATTTTTACACTAAGTTCATGATAATTAAGTTCATATAATCAAACTATTTAATGAACTCCCACTCAGATTAGACATCCCTCTAGTCATCTAAGTGAAACATGATCTGACTCGACTAGGCCGTGTCCGATCATCAAGTGAGACGGACTAGTCATCATCGGTGAACATCTCCATGTTGATCGTATCTTTCATACGACTCATGTTCGACCTTTCGGTCTCTTGTGTTCTGAGGCCATGTCTGTACATGCTGGGCTCGTCAAGTTAACCTAAGTGTTTGCATGTGTAAATCTGTCTTACACCCGTTGTATGTGAACGTTGGAATCTATCACACCCGATCATCACGTGGTGCTTCGAAACAACAAACTGTCGCAATGGCGCACAGTTAGGGGGAACACTTTCTTGAAATTATTACGAGGGATCATCTTATTTACTACCGTCGTTCTAAGTAAACAAGATGCAAAAACATGATAAACATCACATGCAATCAAATAATAGTGACATGATATGGCTAATATCATATAGCTCCTTTGATCTCCATCTTGGGGCTCCATGATCATCTTGTCACCGGCATGACACCATGATCTCCATCATCATGATCTCCATCATCATGATCTCCATCATCGTGTCTCCATGAAGTTGCTCGCCAACTATTACTTCTACTACTATGGATAACATGTTTAGCAATAAAGTAAAGTAATTTACATGGCGTTTCTCAATGACACGCAGGTCATACAAAAATAAAGACAACTCCTATGGCTCCTGCCGGTTGTCATACTCATCGACATGCAAGTCATGATTCCTATTACAAGAACATGATCTCATACATCACATATATATCATTCATCATTCATCACAACTTTGGCCATATCACATCACAAAACACTTGCTGCAAAAACAAGTTAGACGTCCTCTAATTGTTGTTGCAAGTTTTACGTGGCTGCAATAGGGTTCTAGCAAGAACGTTTTCTTACCTACGTAAAAGCCACAACGTGATTTGTCAACTTCTATTTACCCTTCATAAGGACCCTTTTCGTCGAATCCGCTCCAACTAAAGTGGGAGAGACAGACACCCGCTAGCCACCTTATGCAACTAGTGCATGTCAGTCGGTGGAACCTATCTCACGTAAGCGTATGTGTAAGGTCGGTCCGGGCCGCTTCATCCCACTATACCACTGAAGCAAAATAAGACTAGTAGCAGCAAGAAAGTTGACAACATCTATGCCCACAGCAAATTGTGTTCTACTCGTGCAAAGAGAACTACGCATAGACCTAGCTCATGATGCCACTATTGGGGAACGTGGCAGAAAATAAAAATTTTCTACGGTTTCACCAAGATCTATCTATGAGTTCATCTAGCAACGAGTAATCGGAGTGCATCTACATACCTTTGTAGATCGCGAGCGGAAGCATTCAAGAGAACGGGGTTGAGGGAGTCATACTCGTCGTGGTCCAAATCACCGGAGATCCTAGCGCCGAACGGACGGCACCTCCGCGTTCAACACACATATGGTCAGCGTGACATGTCCTCCTTCTTGATCCAGCAAGGGGGAAGGAGAGGTTGATGAAGATCCAGCAGCACGACGACATGGTGGTGGATGCAGCAGGGATCCGGCAGGGCTTCGCCAAGCGTCTACGGGAGGAGGAGGTGTAGCAAGGGGGAAGGAAGGCGCCAAGATGCAGGGTACGACTGCCCTCCCTCCCCCCTCTATATATAGGGTCCCCAGGTGGGGCGCCGGCCCTAGGAGATGGGATCTCCTAGGGGGGCGGCGGCCAAGGGGGTGGAGTGCCCCCCAAGGCAAGTGGAGGCGCCCCCTCCCCTAGGGTTCTGAACCCTAGGCGCAGGGGGGACCCAAGGGGTGGTGCACCAGCCCACTAGGGGCTGGTTCCCCTCCCACTTCAGCCCATGGGGCCCTCCGTGATAGGTGGCCCCACCCGATGGACCCCCGGGACCCTTCCGGTGGTCCCGGTACAATACCGGTGACCCCCAAAACTTTCCCGATGGCCGAAACTCGACTTCCCATATATAATTCTTTACCTCCGGACCATTCCGGAACTCCTCGTGACGTCCGGGATCTCATCCGGGACTCCGAACAACTTTCGGGTTACTGCATACTCATATCTCTACAACCCTAGCATCATCGAACCTTAAGTGTGTAGACCCTACGGGTTCGGGAGACACGTAGAGATGACCGACATGGCTCTCCGTCCAATAACCAACAGTGGGATCTGGATACCCATGTTGGCTCCCACATGCTCCTCGATGATCTCATCGGATGAACCACGATGTCGAGGATTCAAGCAACCCCGTATACAATTCCCTTTGTCAATCGGTATGTTACTTGCCCGAGATTCGATCGTCGGTATCCCAATACCTCGTTCAATCTCGTTACCAGCAAGTCACTTTACTCGTGCCGTAATGCATGATCCCGTGACCAAACACTTGGTCACTTTGAGCTCATTATGATGATGCATTACCTAGTGGGCCCAGAGATACCTCTCCGTCATACGGAGTGACAAATCCCAGTCTCGATCCGTGTCAACCCTACAGACACTTTCGGAGATACCCGTAGTATACCTTTATAGTCACCCAGTTACGTTGTGACGTTTGGTACACCCAAAGCACTCCTATGGTATTCGGGAGTTACACGATCTCATGGTCTAAGGAAAAGATACTTGACATTGGAAAAGCTCTAGCAAACGAACTATACGATCTTGTGCTATGCTTAGGATTGGGTCTTGTCCGTCACATCATTCTCCTAATGATGTGATCTCATTATCAATGACATCCAATGTCCATAGTCAGGAAACCATGACTATTTATTGATCAACGAGCTAGTCAACTAGAGGCTTACTAGGGACATGTTGGTGTCTATGTATTCACACATGTATTACGATTTTCGGATAACACAATTATAGCATGAATAAAAGACAATTATCATGAACAAGGAAATATAATAATAATCCTTTTATTATTGCCTCTAGGGCATATTTCCAACAACCCTACCTATGGCAGGGACAAGTGGCAGCATGAAACAAGCATGGGGGTTACCGGAACAAGACTCGATCTACGGTCGACTCAGGAGGATTAAGCATTCCCTACACGATTAGCATAACAAATATATCTCAATCCAACAGACATAATCACCACTCATCATACCTCATCATGCAATACCGGACACAACTGTCTCAACGAGGAACTGGAGACAAGCATCGTGTCTACCCAAGACAGAGGCTTTCCTCGATTTCCTTCTGGTAGGCATGAAGGCTATATGAGGGTGACCACTATCACAACATATCAATGTTCAAAATCACGGTATCATTAACATGCACTTACGAGTAGGATTGAGGGAGTCCTGGATTAGGGGGTGTTCGGATAGCCGGACTATACCTTCGGCCGGACTCCTGGACTATGAAGATACAAGATTGAAGACTTCGTCCCGTGTCCGGAAGGGACTTTTCTTGGTATAGAAGGCAAGCTTGGCAATACGGATGTGTAGATCTCCTACCATTGTAACCGACTTTGTGTAACCCTAGCCCTCTCCGATGTCTATATAAACTGGAGGGTTTTAGTCCGTAGGATGAAGAACAGAACAACAATCATACCATAGGCTAGCTTCTAGGGTTTAGCCTCCTTGATCTCGTGGTAGATCTACTCTTGTACTACCCATATCATCAATATTAATCAAGTAGGAGTAGGGTTTTACCTCCATCGAGAGGGCCCGAACCTGGGTAAAAACATCGTGTCCCTTGTCTCCGAGAGGCACAGTTCGGGACCCCCTACCCGAGATCCGCCGGTTTTGACACCGACATTGGTGCTTTCATTGAGAGTTCCTCTGTGTCGTCACTTTTAGGCCCGATGGCTTCTCCGATCATCAGCAGCGATGCGGTCCAGGGTGAGACTTTTCTCCCCAGACAGGTCTTCGTATTCGGCGGCTTTGCACTGCGGGGCCAATTCGCTTGGCCATCTAAAGCAGATTGAAAGCTACGCCCCTGGCCATCAGGTCAGATTTGGAAGTCTGAACTACACGACTGACATCCGGGGGGACTTGATCTTCGACATATTCGAGCCACAGACGAGCGCCCCGCACTGTCACGACGGGCATGATTTAGCTCTGCTGCCGAACAGTGTCCTGGAGGCCGCGCCCGCGTCAGCTCTGACCCCTAGTTCGGAGCCGATTGCGCCGATCGAGGATGGGTGGTTGGACGATGCCTCAGAGGCTGAAACCTCTACGGCAATCGAGCTGAACACCAGCTTTGTCCCTTGCGAAGCCCATGACTCTAAGGTGCCGGACTCCTCTCCGGACTCTGAGCCCTCCGCGCCCCTGCTGATCGAATCCGATTGGGTGCCGATTATGGAGTTCACCGCCATGGACATCTTTCAGCACTCGCCCTTTGGCGATATTCTGAATTCACTAAAGTCTCTCTCTTTATCAGGAGAGCCCTGGCCGGACTACAGTCAGCAAGGTTCGGATGCGGATGATGAAGAAATTCAAAACCCACCCAGCACCCACTTTGTAGCCACTGTCGATGATTTAACCGACGTGCTCGACTACGACTCCGAAGACATCGACGGTATGGACGCCGATGCAGAAGACGATCAGGAACCAGCACCTATAGGGCACTGGAAAGCCACCTCGTCATATGACATATACATGGTGGACACCCCAAAAGAGGGCGATGGCGATGGAACAGCGGAGGATGACCCCTCCAAGAAGCAGCCTAAGCACCGGCGTCAGCGGCGCCGCTCTAAATCCCGCCAAAGCAAAAACGGTGATTCCGGCACGGGAGATAATAACACTCCGGACAGTGCCGAAGAAAACCCCCTCAAGCAAAACTCAGCACAGGAGGATGGGGAAGCCAGCCCTCATGAAGGAGCGGCAGACAGAGAGGTCGACGACGACGAATTTGTCGTACCTGAAGATCCCGTCGAACAAGAGCGCTTCAACCACAGGCTTATAGCCACGGCGAGCAGCCTCAAGAAAAAATAGCTACAGCTTAGAGCTGATCAAGACTTGCTAGCTGACAAATGGACGGAAGTCCTAGCGGCCGAAGAGTATGAACTCGAACGCCCCTCCAAGAGCTACCCAAAGCGCAGGTTGCTACCCCGATTAGAGGAAGAAGCATCTACATCACCAGCGCATGATGCGGCCGACTAGCCACCACGTGGCCGTGACAGAGAGGCCTCTCGGCCCTCCACTCAAGATGCACCCCAGCGCCGCTTTAAAAATACCAAGGCACGGGGGAATGCGCCAGACCTGCGAGATATATCGGAGGACAAGGCAAAGCAAACAAGGTTGATCTACGGATCGCGTGGGCGCCCCACAGCATGAGACGGTAATCATCACACCAGATACAGTAAATCCGGCCGGGCCGAACATAGTAGACAAAGCTCGTTTAAGCTACGTCGAGATATAGCCCAATACAGAGGTGCCGCACACCCACTATGCTTCACAGATGAAGTAATGGATCATCAAATCACAGAGGGTTTCAAACCCGTAAACATCGAATCATATGATGGCACAACAGATCCTGCGGTATGGATCGAGGATTATCTCCTCCATATCCACATGGCCCGCGGGGATGACTTACACGCCATCAAATACCTCCCACTCAAGCTTAAAGGACCAGCTCGACATTGGCTTAACAGCTTGACAGCAGAATCAATTGGTTGTTGGGAGGACCTGGAAGCCGCATTCCTCGACAATTTCGAGGGCACTTATGTGCGACCACCAGACGCTGACGACCTAAGCCACATAATTCAGCAGCCAGAGGAATCGGCCAGGCAATTCTGGACACGGTTCCTAACAAAGAAAAATCAAATCGTCGACTGTCCGCACGCAGAGGCCCTAGTGGCCTTCAAGCATAATATCCGCGACGAGTGGCTTGCCCGGCACCTTGGACAGGAGAAGCCGAAATCTATGGCAGCCCTCACGACACTCATGACCCGCTTTTGTGCGGGAGAAGACAATTGGCTGGCTCGTAGCAATAACATAACCAAGAGCCCTGGTAATTCGGATACCAAGGACAACAGTGCTAGGTCATGTCGCAACAAGCACAAGCGCCGCATTAACGGCGACCATGCTGAGGATACGGCAGTTAATGCCGGATTCAGAGGCTCTAAACCCGGTCAGCAGAAAAAGCCATTCAAGAGAAATAATCCGGGCCCGTCCAGTTTGGACCGAATACTCGACCGCTCATGCCAGATACATGGCACCCCCGAAAAGCCAGCCAATCACACCAACAGGGATTGTTGGGTGTTCAACCAGGCCGGCAAATTAAATGCCAAAAACAGAGACCAGGGGATACATAGCAACGACGACGAGGAGCCCCGGCCGCCGAACAGTAGTGGACAGAAGGGATTCCCCCACAAGTGCGGACGGTGAACATGATATACGCGACCCATATCCCCAAGAGGGAGCGGAAGCGTGCGTTAAGGGACGTATACGCGATGGAGCCAGTCGCCCCGAAGTTCAACCCATGGTCCTCCTGCCCGATCACTTTTGATCGAAGGGACCACCCCACTAGCATTCGTCACGGCGGATTCACTGCACTAGTTCTAGACCCAATTGTTGACGGATATCACCTCACCAGAGTCCTCATGGACGGCGGCAGCAGCCTAAACCTGCTTTACTAGGACACAGTGCGGAAAATGGGCATCGATCCTTTGAGGATTAAACCCACTAAAACGACCTTTAAAGGCGTCATACCAGGTGTAGAGGCCAACTGTACAGGCTCAGTCACACTTGAAGTGGTCTTCGGATCTCCGGATAATTTCCGAAGCGAGGAGTTAATCTTCGACATAGTCCCATTCCGCAGTGGTTATCACGCACTGCTCGGGCGAACCGCATTTGCCAAATTTAATGCGGTACCAGAGGAGCATACGGCGGCTCTCGCAGCGGAAGTACAAAGCAGCCTCTCAAGGCAATTCTCCAGTCCAGCCATTAAATGTCCGAACACCATTAAGCGCGCCCGGAGTAACCTACAGCAAGACCGCCTGGCACGTTTCAAGCAGGCGTAGCAATGCGGCCCCAACCCCAGCCCTCGCGAAATTGCGAAACCAGTGCTGCACGTACATAACTACGCTCTGGAAATACCATGGGCACAGGGGGAGGGGCACCATCACGGCATGCCCAAAACACGGCTTAAACCGCACTAGGGGCTGCCGATTCTTCACTTTTATCTTATTTGCAGGACTCCATTCTTTGGAAGGCCTAACCGGCAGTACAATTTCCGCACAAACGATGCAAGAACCAGGGAAGAAGAAAACCACGCCGCACTATGGAACCCTAAGGTGGTCTCTATAACAAGCAGTATACCTGTTTTGCATATCATTCCACGGCACGCCCGTAGAACGCACATGTTAAATAATCCCACCTTTTTCTTATCGCACCATTTGTATCGTTCTACTTTGATCGCAGCCTTTTTAAATAAACAATGCATAGCTTTTGTCTATTATTGTATTACTCTTTTTTAAGAATATATGTTCATTAATAACATGTCGCACCCGTACAGTTTGGTATGGCCAATACACCAGGGGCTTAAGTACCCCACAACACGGTGTGAGAAGTCCGAACACTTTCACAAGTGCGGCACCCCGAACCTATAGCATTATATGCATCGGCTCCGAATCATGTCTTGGGTCAAATGTTGGGTTTGCCCGACTCCTATGTTTTGGTACCTTACGTTCCGTTGTATCGGCTAAGGTAGCGCTAGGAGAACTACTGCGATTGTGCCCCAGTTGAGCTGGGCTAAAGCACCTCAGTAGAAAGCTAAAACTGACCGTCATGATGAGGCGAGAGCTGGTCGCTGTTCGAGAGGTTTTCGAGTCCCTAAAGACTTATGCCGCTTAGAGCGAGGAGTCGGCTTTGTCCGGCCTAGGCGTGGATAGCGCCCCGAACTCGGTCTTCCGAACACTAGGGGCTTCGCCGAAATTTAATATTATAGAATTCTAATCCTAAGTGAGAGTGTTCAAGCATTATAGTCCGATTGCCTTGTTCATTGTGTTGAGCGCCTCCCTCGACGGACCCAAGAATGGGAAAAAGTGCGCTCAAGTTTATCCCGAACACCCCAGCACTCGTGGCATGGGGGCAGAAGCCGACGACTCGCCATCTCTCAAAATTTGATAAACGGCCGCACAGAAGGTAATATTTTAAATTCAAAAAGCATTAATTAGCGCACATGAACAAGTTTTCAGCGCACGGGACAAAATAAACAAGTTTTACTCAAAAATTACATCTTTCGAGCATTCGTCCGCCATAAGGCGGGCGCCCTCCAGAATGCCCTTATAGTACATCTCGGGGTAGCGATGCTCCTTGCCCGGCGGCGGCCCGTCCTTCACAAGCTTCTCCGCATCCGGCTTGCCCAATTGCACCTTAGCACGGGCAAGCGCCCTACGGGCACCTTCGATGCAGACGGAACGCTTGATGACTTCGAGCCTTGGACAGGCGTCCACCAGCCGCCGCACCAGCCTGAAGTAGCTCCCAAGCAGAGCCTCTCCAGGCCACAGCCGAACTATGAGGCCCCTTATGGCCTGTTCGGCCACCTTGTGGAGCTCGACCAGTTGCTTCAGCTGGTCGCTCAAGGGCATATGGAGTCCGGCCTCAGCATACTGAGGCCAGAACACCTTCTCTCTCAAGCTGCCCTCCTCGGCTCGGTAGAATACGATGGCATCGGACATGCTGCGGGGCAAATTTGTGAACGCTCCTGGAGAGCTCCGGATTCGGGTAAGTAACAAGTAATTCACCTTCACATGCTTGCTTTGCATAAAGAAAGCCTTACCCGCCGCTATTTGTTTCATCGCCTCAACCTCCTGAAGGGCCTTCTGGGCTTCGGCCTTGGCAGACTTGGCATTCTCAATGGCCGCCGCGAGCTCGGACTCTCGCGTCTTCGAGTCAAGCTCCAAACTCTCATGTTTTTTCACAAGAGCCTGGAGCTCTTGCCGCACCTCGCCAACCTGCACCTCATATTTCTCCTGCTCGGTGCGCTCCGTGGCCGTCCTCTTCTCGTCCTCGGACAGCGCTTGCTTAAGGGTCGCCACCTCCATTGTGGCCCCTACAATAGCCACATTAATCCTGTCATTTTCTTGCAATTGCACCTTTTATATATATATTTCAATAGGTATTTCTTACCTTCTTTGTCCTCGAGCTGCTTCTTGGCAAGGCCGAGCTCTTGCTCGGACCGCTCGAGGTTCTGCTTCAGCGTGTCAACCTCCGCAGTCAGTGCGGCGGACGCCAGAAGTGAAGCCTGCATACGCATATTGAGTTACTTTTGTTAGACTCCTGCGAATTTTATTAGATCCTCTATTCGGCTTTCCTTTCCGAACACCAAATAGAGCATCGGGGGCTACTATCTATGCGGTACTATTTTTACATATTTTTTACATACCTCAAAGCCTGTCAAAAGGCTTGCACAGGCTTCGGTCAGCCCGCTCTTGGCGGACTGAACTTTCTGAATCACCGTACTCATAATGGTGCGGTGCTCCTCGTCGATGGAGGCGCCTTTAAGCACCTCCAGTAGATTGTCCGGAGCCTCCGGTTGGATGGGGGCCACCGGCTCAGTGGACTCTGGAACCTCGGAAGGTTCCGGAGCGGTGTCCAGCCTAGGGCCAGACATGGAGCCCTTAGGGGTTCTATCCCCTTGGCGCCTGGAGTCCGAAAGGTCGCCTTGCGGCGCCTCTAGGACCACCTCCTCCTGGCTCGGAACCTCCTGGGACGCCACCTCGGCGTCATCCGTAGGACGGGGGGAGGTAGCCATTGGAAGAGAGTTTACATCCGACGAGTCCACGGAACCTCTCGACGATACGTCGAGCCGGTCTTTGGGCGGACTGCATAATCATATTCGATGTAAGGAAAAGCCGTGCAGTGAAGGAATACTATGACTTACTTTTGTATTCAGATACTTACAATTTCGCCAGGGGCTTGGCCCTGTGCGGTCACTCCTCTTCGCCGTCGTCAGTGTTGGTGGAGTAGTCCGGAAGAAGGGTTTTCACCTTCTTGGACCCCCCGGCCTCCCCAGTTCGGGTGGCCTTCCTTTTCTTCCCTTCCCCCGCTGGAGGGGGAGAGGTCTCTTCTTCCTCCTCCTCGTCTTCACAGGAGGATTGCGTCTCAGAGTCGTCGTACAATGAATCCGACACCACCACACGCCGGGATCTCTTTCGAGTCCTCGTGGCCTTTTTCGTGGCCTTCTTCTCTGGCACCATGTAGAGTGCCAGAACCAGCAGCTTCGCCAAGCGAGCATCTGCTGGGTCTTCGGGCAAAGGAGCCGGACAGTTGATCTGTTCGGACATCGCCTACCAATCCTGTCAAAGGAAGGGGAGCTTAGATCCCGCATAGAGTCAAACTATGAAAAGCTAATACCCCGTAAAAGGTAAAAACGGCTTACCGCACTAGCGTGACGCTGCGTGCTGAATCTGCGATCCTCAGTAGCGGATGCGGGAGCCTCAGTGCCCTTGAATAGCACCTTCCAGGCATCTTCGTACGTCATGTCGAAGAGCCTGCTTAGAGTTTGGTGTTGCGCCGGGTCGAACTCCCACAGGTTGAAGGCCTGTTGTTGACACGGGAGGATCCGGCGGATGAGCATAACCTGGACTACGTTGACAAGTTTAAGCTTCTTGTTCACCAGGGTTTGGATGCATGTTTGTAGTCCAGTCACCTCTCCTTTGTTGCCCCATGAGAGGCCCGTCTCTTTCCAGGACGTGAGCCGCATAGGGGGTCCGGATCAGAACTGGAGGGCTGCGACCCATTCAGGGTCACGCGGCTCGGTGATGTAGAACCACCCCGATTGCCACCCCTTCAGGGTCTCCACGAAGGAGCCCTCGAGCCATAGGATGTTGGGCATCTTGCCCACCATGGCGCCTCCGCACTCTGCATGGTTGCCGTGCACCACCTTTGGCTTGACGTTGAAAGTCTTGAGCCATAGGCCGAAATGGGGGCGGATGCAGAGGAAGGCCTCACACACGGCGATAAACGCCGAGATGTTGAGGATAAAGTTTGGGGCCAGATCGTGGAAATCTAGGCCATAGTAAAACATGAGCCCCCGGACAAATGGGTGGAGAGGGAAGCCCAGTCCACGGAGGAAATGAGGGAGGAACACCACCCTCTCATGGGGCCTTGGGGTGGGGACGAGCTGCCCCTCTTCGGGAAGCTGGTGCGCGATGTCGTTAGACAAGTATCCGGCCTTCCTCAGTTTTTTGATGTGTCCCTCCGTGACGGAGGAGACCATCCACTTACCTCCCGCTCCGGACATGGCTGGAGAAGGTTGAGGTGGGGAGTGCAGACTTGGGCGCTGGAGCTCGAGTGCGCGGAAATGGATAGGAAAAGGAGGAAGAAGGCGTAGATGAGAAAGGTGGATTCTTATCCCCTTATATGGGCGGACGCTACTACGCGTTCCCACCCGCCTGGTAAAACTCGCTTATCTCCCAAGCGCCGTAATCAATGGCCGGTTGGGTTACCCACACCCGTATTGATGAGAATCCCCGAATAACGGGACACAATCTCTGCTTTGACAAGACGTGCCAAGGAAACCGCCTCGCATAACACACTGAGGTGGGATAATGAAACAATTCGAATAAAGGCTTGGTCATGGTGTGATGTCACGCTACGGAATACGTCAGCAGATTAGATTTGTGTAAATATTATTCTCTCTATGGCAATATGTTGAAACTTATTTTGCAGAGCCGGACACTACCCTTGTGTTCAAAATCTTCTATGAAGTACGTGGAGGAGGAACCCGCCTTGCAATGCCAAAGACAATATGCGCGCTGGACTCGTCGTCATTGAAGCCTGGTTCAGGGGCTACTGTGTGGCTATCGTACACGAGAAGCTTGGCCGGGGTTTGGTTAAGGTCTGGTGGGTTGGTTAACCTAGGATTTTTGACCTGGCTAGGATAGGATTAGCCAATGGTCAGCCTAGCTCTGATACCAAGTTTGTCGGGACCGGTTTTTCGGGATATAATTTCCCAGAAAATGGCCCTTGTGCTCATCAGCCCCAGGATTACTGTTAGCTGATGAGGCACCAACTTGATACAGAAGCTCCAAGCAAAAATACAAGATATTTAGTACAAGACCATTCTGGCCTATGAGTACAATGATTGGTTTCTAGTGGTTGATGGCGGAAGCGGTTTGTGGATCATCAACGTCTATGGGACTCCATTTTCCACAGGAACAGCTGACCAGGATAACTCCTATCTTCGCGAGGCTGCTATCTCCATTCGCGTGGGTTCCGGGGCTGTCACCACAACGCTCCTCTCCACGCAAGAAATCTGGCCAAGACAATAGCCAGGGACAAGCCAGTGAGTCCTTTGAATGTACTCGCAAACATTGAGAACACAGGTATAATATAGCCACTGATAATCATGTTTTAAAATATTCTATGATCACTTCGTCAGTCATAAATGGAACTTATGATGCATGCAGCAGGTTAATTATGTCGAATATGAATATGCAATCAGAGAGTAGAAATAGAATGCACCTATCGGGTGTCTGAAGCGACGCGTCGAAAGGATAACAATATGAAGTATGCCTCAGTCGGGCGTCTAAGCGACACCGCATAAAGGGCTTATATATAAAAGGAATAACAAGCATGCCACAGTCGGGCGTCTGTGCGACGCCACATAAAGGGCTTATAAGTAAATGAAATGACAAGCATGCCACAGTCGGGCGTCTGAGCGACACCACATAAAGGGCGTATAAGTAAATCAAATGACAAGCATGCCACAGTCGGGCGTCTGAGCGACACCACATAAAGGGCTTATATAAGAATAATCACAGTGAATATCCAGGAGGTAGAACCGTCCTAGGGATACTCATTAATTTCAAAAAATACAATTTATTAGTCCACAATAATAATTATTATAACCATCATATGTCACAGTCATAATCAATGTTCTGGTTTAGTAGTCTTTCCACCGAAGACCGACACTAAGACCGACACTTGACCCATCCCGGACTGTAGTCCTTAACCATGGACATAGCTATTCGAATATATTTTTCCTCTGCAGAGGGCATACTCTTTACCCAAAAGTAACGGATTCCTTTAGTCCATTGGGACTAATTCCGTCTACGGTCTTTTAGTTGAAAACACACCTGACCGCACACACCAGCTTAACCTACCGGTGTCTGGAATCACCCACAACACCTGTTAAGCAAAACTCTAAGTGGAGAGGCTACAACCTCACGTAGCATGGGATCAAATTTCTATCGCACGCTCTAAGGGGTGCCCCCCTCTCGGTCCCAACCAGAAACACCCATGCCCCCGGACCAGGTGGCATGCCTACCGGATGTAGCCGGTATCGTCCACCATGGCCTCTCTGTACGGTGTGTGCTAGGACAGGGGTTGACAACTTACTGAACCGTACCCTACCTATGGTAGGGACAAGTGGAAGCATGAAACAAGCATGGGGGTTACCGGAACAAGACTCGATCTACGGTCGACTCAGGAGGATTAAGCATTCCCTGCATGTTTAGCATAACAAATATATGTCAATCCAACAGACAGAATCACCACTCATCATACCTCATCATGCAATACCGGACACAACTATCTCGACGAGGAACTGGAGACAAGCATTGTGTCTACCCAAGATAGAGGCTTTCCCCGATTTCCTTCCGGTAGGCATGAAGGCTATATGAGGGTGACCACTATCACAACATATCAATGTTCAAAAGCACGGTATCATTAACATGCACTTACGAGTAGGATTGAGGGAGTCCTGGATTAGGGGGTGTTCAGATAGCCGGACTATACCTTCGGCCGGACTCCTGGACTATGAAGATACAAGATTGAAGACTTCGTCCCGTGTCCGGAAGGGACTTTCCTTGGCGTGGAAGGCAAGCTTGGCAATACGGATGTGTAGATCTCCTACCATTGTAACCGACTCTGTGTAACCCTAGCCCTCTCCGGTGTCTATATAAACTGGAGGGTTTTAGCCCGTAGGACGAAGAACAGAACAACAATCATACCATAGGCTAGCTTCTATGGTTTAGCCTCCTTGATCTCGTGGTAGATCTACTCTTGTACTACCCATATCATCAATATTAATCAAGATGGAGTAGGGTTTTACCTCCATCGAGAGGGCCCGAACCTGTGTAAAAACATTGTGTCCCTTGTCTCCTATTACCATCCGCCTAGACGCACAGTTCGGGACCCCCTACCCGAGATCCGCCGGTTTTGACACCGACAAGGATCATATCACCCCAATAAATAACGGAAATTTCGAGACAGGGTGGCTTGTAACCAAATTAAACAACACACAGCAATATTATGCCAGGGTTCAGAATGCTTGCCTTCAAGTTGTGGAGAGGCAGGGTGCATTCCAATACTTTTGAAAGTTTTCTTCTCCCTCTCCAAAAATCCTATTTTAAATGAATTTGAATTAACACATACTTTAAAAATAGCACAAAAAAGTTATATGGAAAATTTTGATATAAATATGAAAATAAACTAGACAATATTTGAGAAACAAAAGAAAAAGAATCAAGTCATTTGGATGTTTATTTAAAAAGTTATAGCCAGTCAAAGTTTAGTCAAATTCTGTTTTTAAAATAAAATAGAAAAAGGAAAACGCTTCGGTGCAGAATACGCTTTCGGGGTAGGGGATACGTACTCGAGACTTTACACTTTCACTTATCCAGCATGGACGGGCGCGTGGGTCACTGATAGTGGGTCCACGGGGCCCACTGGTCAGGTTTGACTAGTCGTCTCTCCCTCCTCTTCCTCTGCTCGAGCGGAGGCGGGACTCCGGCGATGCTCGCCGGCGAACGGCGGCACCGTTCGAGAAACCGAGGCCATCCGCAGGCTCAGGGGGTCGAGGTGGTACTTTTGGTGGTCGCTATGGTCCCTGGGGTGGACGGAGTAGCCGGCGGCGAGCTCCGCAGCGGACGATGGCCGTCGGGCAGGGTTGGGCTCTTGCCTCTGGTGGCTCCTGATCGAAATCGAGCAGGGGGTGGATTCGCGTGATGAAGAGAGAGATTCTGGTGAAGAGAGTGGAGAGGGGGAGGCCCTGTTGGTGCCGGAATGAACCGGAATGAGGCGGCGGCTGTGGTTGCCGGAGAAGAAGAAGAAGACCATCTCTGGCCTTTCTACTGCTACGGGAGGATCAGCGAGGGAGTGAGAGAGGTTGCTTGAGGGCCTGGACGAGCTCGGGGGTCCTTAAATAGGCAATCGTGGTTGGTTCCGACGGTGGTCGTGGATAAGATCGCCGGCGACCGCCATTCTATAGCCGCAGAGGGACGTGGCTGCGACGAGTGCTTGCGGACAAGCTTGCGGATGAGCTTGAGCTGCTCAAGGGGGCAGCTGGCAAGCGCTAGTGGCTCGGGCGACGCCGCCATGGACGGGGCCTGCTGTGGCCGGCCTCTAGCCGCCACGGCCGACCTGACAGCGGCGCTGTGGAGCTCCAGCGGCGGCTCTGCAGCGAGGGAGGGGGCGGGCGTGTTGGTTGTGAGTGGGGAGAGGCTAGAGCGGCCGCGGGGAGGCGGCCGTCTGACGTGGCGGCTCGGTGCGCGCGCGTGCAAAACGTGCGCTCTGGGCACGCCCAGTGCACGCACGGCAGGTGTTTGGCAAAATGCCAAGTCATGCCAGGGGGCTCCAATCCACAAGAGGTTAAGCAGGGAGGGGCTATAGGCTAGGTTAAAGCCATGGGACATGCTGGTTAGGCAAGGCAAGCAGGTCAAGTGTGCAAACTAAAAACCATGCCAAAACTGGCCATGCACACCTGGTATTTGACAAAATGCTAAGGGCATCTAGGCAACTCTTGGGGTGGCCAAAATTTCCAGACCAGTGTCTCTTTAGGTGTAGGTGATGGTGGCAAGGTCAGTTTGTCAAAAGCAAAAACTTGTTAGTGCAAGTTTTGCAAATCTACAGTTTTGGACAGAAAGAAAAAGGCATGTTTGCATGCATTTAAAATCCTCCAATGAGTCCACTCTCCTGGACTTAAGGGTTTTGTAGTATGGGCTATAAGTAGGAAAAAGCTCAAGGGCACTAGAGCAAAAATAAATAGGGATGCAGTAGAAAACACCCAACTGAGCCAGAATGAAAATGAGGTTGATTCACTCAAAATTTTCAAAGAACATAAAAGGGTTTTTGCATAAAGTTTCATAATATACTCCTATTAACATACCATAATTTTGGTGGAGGCTAGAAAGAAATATTTAAATGGGTTGTGGTGCAATACTGCCATATGGACCGGTTCTGAAAGCTTGGGGTAGAGCTCAAAATATCCCATGAATAAAAGAGGTTTTTGCATAAAAGTGATTTGAAAACATGACATGACATCTCCAAAGTTTGGTTGGAATTTTAAGTAAATTTATCAAGTGGTTGTAGTTCAAAAAGAGCTCCAAAACTAATGAAAAATCATATTAAGGAATAAAGCTCAGAGAGAAACAATTGTGCAAACTACTGACAATAGAAATGTTATTCTTGAAAGGGCAAACAAGTCCAATACTATATTTGGAAAGTTTTTCACTAGAGGTAAAAACTCCATAATAATAAGGTAAAGAATGGTTCTGAAATCAAAAGAAAATACAGAAAATAAAAGTTTAAATTCCCTGGCCAAATTTTAATTAATAAAACAAGGTCAAAATTTTTGGGGTGTCACATGAAATCAAAAGATAAATCCAGAAAATGAAAATTTAATTTCCTAGAAAAAATTTAATAAACAAATCATGGTTAAATTTTGGGGTGTTACAACACTAGCCCCCTTAAGAAAAATCTCGTCCTCGAGATTTGCTAAGGGCTGGTTTGAAAAGAATTACTCTTACTATCTCAAAGTAATATCACAAAAATAACCATCTTACTCAAAAAAAATTGTGGCTACAGTGAGTGGGAAATAAGTGGTGTAAAACTACAGTGTGGAATACTGGCGCTGCTTGGAAAAATCCATGGTTGGGGGAAAACGAGATATGTCTACTTTTGGTTACAGAAAATTTACAATTGAATTCTAAATTTCTAAAACATGTTGGTCGTACCCGAGAGCATCAGTCTCTTGTTCTAAAATAGTGCTCCCTTTGGCTGACAGGTGTACCTGGGGCCCACTGTCAATCTCTTGCTCTACCTCTGGCTCTCTCTTCTTCCTCTCCCTCGCGTGCTTTCCCGCGCTTTCTCCACCGGCGACGTCTAGCGCGTAGAGCATCTAGGCCGTACTATGGTAGTGCGCGTCGTGCTAGGTACCGGTGCAGCGTGCACTCACCTCGCGGGCCAGTGTGCTGTCGGCACTGCTCGCAGATTCGCCTCTGAACACCGGCGATCGAGTGACGAGCGGCGCTGGTGGACTTCGCCCACCGTACACCGATCTCGAGCTATAAAATGACCGAGGTGCTCCTTTATTCTTCCTCATACCTGGCCTCGCTTCTCCTTCTCCTTCCTTCTCCTCCATTTCTATTTGTAGGAGCTCGAGACGAGGCTCTAATGGCGGAGGTGATGCCGGACTAGTAAACGATCCTGGTGTGCGGAGGGTTGGCGGCATTGCTGGGGGTTCTCCGTGCTCTTGTGCGTGATGATCGTCGTGATGCTGCCGCTCGAGTGTTGGCTCTCCGTGGTGGCGGTGATCATGAGGATTAAGTGCGGTGTCGGGTGCTAACTGCTGTCAGTGTGCTGGAGGCAACTTGCACCTGAATAATTACCCACAAATCTCTCCCTCAGAGACTGTGGTGTGCTAGGGGGGTGATTAGTAATGTGTAACATGTGTACGTGGATTTGCAATTAGTCCACGTGGTCGAGTGGTTGTGGTTGTGAGTCTGCTGTCGTGGTGCTGCGTGAATAAAAATCTATGTCGTGAAGTGATGTACGCTGCAACAACTCAGGGAAAAATCTCACTCCAGAATTTATTGCAAGTGAAATTAGTTAATCAAAATTAACAGCAGTAAAAACTACTCACATTAATTGAAATCAATTATTTAATTCGTCACACAAATTCAGGATACCATGCATAGTTGCAACACATAAATAAATGCCGGGACAATAAACACAGCAGTGATGTCTACAATGAAAATGGCAAATAGACAGGGTCCTGAGAAAACGTCTCTGGTACTGGGGCACACTCTTCTTCTATCGGGGGAAGCGGATTGACTAGTCGATGAATGCGTCTCTCCTGGTTGGGCCTCAGTAGTCTACCAATGGCGATCTGAGGATTTAAATCAGCGAGGCTCTGGAGATAACCCATTACCCGCTGGGTCAAACGCTCTTGCACGATGACATACTGGGCAAGGTTGGCCAGTACTGGGTCTCACTCAATTCATCCACCGGGAAAAGATGCTACTTCTCCGGGTGCTGCACGACTCGGGAAATAATAATACCCTCGTTCGCTGCCATAGGGTACCGCGAATCGAAGGCGAGCAAGCGCTTCATACGCAGCAGCTTCTATGGCCATTTGCGGAGTCGGCATAGATTTCCCCATGAAGGAGACTTCCATTGGGTCTTGGTTTGGGTTTGTGGGAGGAATGTGCACCACTGCCCAATATTTCGAGGTGGAAGGGGTGATCCTCGATTTGAGCAACTCGTACTGGGGTGGATGGATAGAACTCATGGTACTGCAGGTAAAGTCCCACAATATTTTAATGAAACTACCTGGAGTTGCATCTGGAGTTCTCAGATAAATACTAGGGCTCGGCATGGCAAGGAATGGCTACAAGTGTTGTGCACAAGGTGAGGGCTACTTGGCAAGGTCACGAGGTGGCCTTTTATATAGCATCTGGGCTGGGTCATTTATCATGGTGAGGGGCAGCTAGTTTGTCGGTTCTGCTCTATGGGGTCGGGGTCAATGCCACAGATACGCATATCTCAAAAAAGTGACGTATTACTGTGGGTGTCGTCGGGGGTGGTTTTTGGTGGCTACGCCCAGAATTAAAAATCTGACCGTACACCAACCTACTTATGCATGGCTACTATCTAAAAATAGGGCGCACAAACAGACATCATTCAATTATGGCGATACAAGATCACACAATTACAGGGCGTGGACATACTAAGACTTGGTACTACTCGAGTGACTTAGTCTACCTTGTTAATATCTAAGCGGGCGTGCCTTGTGGACGTCGAGGCTTCTCCACGGGTTTCACCATCGGGGTTAGCTGGAGGGGGTTGAGGAACTGCAGGGTTGGGGTAGCGATGATGGGCATCGCGGGGGTTGTTGGCCACAATCCCGTTGGAGCACGTTCCCAAAAGGCGACGAAGCACTTCTGGGGACACCAAAGCATTTTGGTCGATGGCTGGGGCAGACCTCAAGGACTCGATCAGTTGTCCGAACAGCACGACTGGGTTGTCAGCGTCGGGCTCATCTTCTCTTCTTGTCGGGGCTCGACGAACCAGTTCTCCACGAGCTGCGATCAGATCAAGGGTGATTTGATCGAACAGTTCCTCTAGTGCACTTACATAGAGTACCAGATGCAACAATGCAGGATCTGTCTTGTGGTCTCCGTTGGCAACTTGGGGTGGCCTACCATACCCATCACGGCTGGGGTAGTAGTAGAACGAGCGACAGTTAACTCTGGGCAACAAGTGCCGGAGTTGAACTATAGCCTCTCGAGCAGCTAGTTGGATGGCTTGATTCTCATAGGAAGTTGTCCTTCCGGTGAACCTGTAGGGGCGTTCTGGCGATAGACCCCTACCATAGACATGCACAGTGGCCCAGAATTGATGGCTCTCACCGCTCATGGTCCCTTGGTACACAACATATTCTGGGGGCAATTCTAATGCAAAGGCACGGCGGGTGAGGTTTGCTAGCACGGTCACAAAACCTCCAAGGTTGGTTGCTGTGGTCTCATTGTGAACAATGGGTCCAGGCATTTTAGCTCGGTTTGGGGTAGAGTCTGTGCTGTGCTGGGTTGAGTCTAGCGTGCCCTTTTTATAGAAAAAGGGGACGGAGTCTTCCATTGCACGCTTGCGAATGAGACATTTTAGGTGTCGGTCACTAGCGCGTGATTGACAGGCTAGGCTGATAGGTTGGGCACTGACAGCCAAAAGGTGTCGGGGTCACTTTGTGGCTATCTTACACGAGAAGCTTGGTTGGGGTTAGGTTAGGGTCTGGTGGGTTGGTTAACCTAGGTTTTTTGACCTGGCTAAGATAGGATTAGCCAATGGTCAACCTGGATCTGATACCAAGGTTGTCAGGACCGGATTTTTTGGGATATCAATTTCCCAGAAAATGGCCCTTGTGCTCACCAGCCCCAGGATTACTGTTAGCTGATGAGGAACCAACTTGATACAGAAACTCCAAGCAAAATATAAAATATAAAGAACAAGACCATTCTGGCCTATGAGTACAACAAAGGGTTTCTAGTGGTTGATGGCGGAAGTGGTTTGCGGTTCATCAGCGTCTATGGGACTCCATTTCCCACAGGAACAGCTGACCTAGATAACTCCTATCTTCGCGAGGTTGCTATCAGCATTGCGTAGGTTCCGGGGCTGTCATCACAACGCTCCTCTCCACGCAAGAAATCTGGCCAAGACAATAGCCAGGGACAAGCCAGTGTGTACTTTGAATGTACTCGCAAACATTATGAACACAGGTATAATATAACAAATGATAATCATGCTCTAAAATATTCTATGATCACATGTCAGTCACAAAATAAACATCCATGATGCACGCAAGCAAGTTATTCATGAAAGTGCTAGTATCGACTAGAGGGGGGTGAATAGGCGATTTTTATGAAGGTCTTCAAAACTTAGAAGTTTCTAAGACAAACAACAGAAATGACCTAGTTGATATGCAGCGGAAGTTAAACTACCATGAGCAAGCCATAGTCAAGTATGCAATAATGTGAAAGTACAGGACTAATAGCAGCAAGTAGTAAGGATCAGGATGGAAGATAGTATGAAGCCAATCAACAGTAGTAGTCAAGCAATGAAGTCAAACAGGTACACAGATAGACAATGACTTCATGAAGACAAACTTAAGTAAAGGATGGAAAGGGATAGACTAGTTGCTTGTTGAAGACACAGGATTTGTTGGACCAGTTCCAGTTGTTGTGACAACTGTACGTCTGGTTAGGGAGGCTGAGATTTAACTCAGAAGACCGTGTCTTCACCTTATTCCCCTTGAGCTAAGAACACTTAGTCCTCGCCCAATCACTCTGGTAAGTCTTCAAGGTAGACTTCCAAACCTTCACAGACTTCGTTCACCGGCAATCGACAATGACTCTTGGATGCTCAGAACGCGACACCTAACCGGCTGGAGGATTCACAGTCCTCAAGTGTAATAAGTCTTCAGGTCACATAGACAGAAAGACTTCAGTGATGCCTAACACTCTTTGGCTCGGGGTGTTTGGGCTTTGTCCTCGCAAGGATTTCTCTCTCTCAAATGCTTTGAGGTGGGTTGCTCTTAAACGACAAAAGCCGTAGAATAACTCTGAGCAGGCACCAATTTATGGTGTAGGGGGTGGGCTATTTATAGCCACAAGGCAACCCGACCTGATTTGTCTGAAATGACCCTGGGTCACTAAGGAACTGACATGTGTTCCAACGGTCCGATTTCAAACACACACGGCAACTTTACTTGGGCTACAAGCAAAGCTGACTCATCCAGCTCTGGATAAGATTTGCTCTCATTGTCTTCGCTCGAAGACATAGGATTTGGGTTGAGCATCACTTCAGTCACTCTGACTTAGTTCACTTGGACCCCACTTAACAGTACGGTGGTTCCTATGACTCAACAAAGAAGAAAAGGAAATAACGAAACCACACAGTCTTCGCGCTCCACAGTCTTCACGCAGTGTCTTCTCATGTCATAGTCTTCAATGTGAATATCTTCTCATACCACCATTGTCTTCAATGTCTTCATACATTTTTAGGGATCATCTCCGGTAGGTAAGCCGAATCAATGAGGGACACTACCTGCGTTATCCTGCAATTCTCACAAACGCATTAGTCCCTCAACCAACTTTGTCGTTAATACTCCAAAACCAACTAGGGGTGGCACTAGATGCACTTACAATCTCCCCCTTTTTGGTGATTGATGACAAACTGGTTGAAGTTTTCAACGGGGATAAAGTATGTGAAATTGTAAAGGATAGAGAAATGTCTTCATAAGTAGCAAGGGCTCCCCCTGAAGATGTGCATATAAGTAATTTGCTTTTGGAATGCAAATGGACATGGTAGGCTGTACTTGTGGAGATCCACTTCAACTTATGAAGATAATTCATCATGCATGAGATGATATAGCAAGTAGAATGACATGCATAACGAAAAATGGACGTTTGCAGAATGATCTAAGTGCAGAAGTTATCATCGCACAATCGGACTAAAGAAAATAAGTAGCAGACGACCATCGAGTTTAAGTGTTACAACTCAAAGAGCCAAATGTTTCAAAATGAGAGTTGTAAGCACGAGGCAGAATATAAAGAAACCGCCCATATGAACCCGCTTGAAGTCTGTCAACTCATATGCTTCTCCCCCTTTTGTCAGTAAGGACCAAAAAGGTTTGAAGACATAGAGCATCTACTCGTTCTCATGAGTAGGTGAAGCAGCAGGGTTATCGTCATTGTTTGGCGGTGCAGACGAACTTGGTGCAGTGTCGATGCATGCAGTAGTAGGAGGTGGTGAAGTAGCATCATCTTCATCATTGATCACTCTGGCATTGACAGTTGCCGCAGAGCAAGAATATTCAGAGCCTTCAACAGATGGAGTACGACGTAGGACAACAGTCCATGGAGGAGTGGAGTCAAACTGGAATCTTTCATTGAAGCCATCAATGATCGCCGGGTCAAGCTCTTCCATGATCGCCGGCAAGTCTCATGAGCAACAAATGCATTCCTGGTGGCAAGGTTTCGAATGCGATTGACATCCACCAAGAGGCTTTGCATCTGTCTCTTGAGCCAAAAGTGATGTTTATCCTGTTTCTGATGAAGGGCCACAAGAAGTTCTCGATCATTGAGAACACGAGAACGCTTCTGAGGCCTTTGGGCAATGGTGCTTTCAGTGGCTTCAGTTGGTGCTCGATGAGGCAGACGGGTATTTCCAGCCAATGGATAGATTCGTGTTGCTGCTTGAACACCTTCAATGGGTTGAGTGAAGCTTTGGTGCTTGGCATTCTGAAGACAAAGAGGCTTCTTGGCAGGGTCAGAGTATATGGCTTCAACTGACATATCAACCTCTGGTAAAAAGATCAGATGGTTGCGAGCAGAAGGTTGATAGTTGACAGATGAGTGTCGCTTGATGAGGCGCATGACCCATGGAGCATAAAACTTCAGACCAAACAGATCAGATCCAGAAGCAGCAAGTTGCCTGATGAAGAATTCTTGAGTATTGAAGCTGATGCCATTGAGAATGTAGAAGACCAATGTCTTCATAGCTCCTTCAAGCTTGGCCGCTGATGAGTGTCCTTTGATAGGCCAGAGAGTCCGCCTGATAATGTGATATATTGTGCGTGGCAGATACTCAAGGTCTTCAACAAAGAACTCTGTTGGATATTCAGCGTCAGATGGCAAGGGCTTCATCATGCTCAACATCTGGCACATTGTTGGGGTTCTGGCTTATGGAAGATGCTCTCCAATGCATTGCGGTGTAGCTGACAATCAGGTTCATATAGCTCTCCAGGAATGGCTAGCCCTGTAAGCTCAATGATGTCAAGAGCTTTGGCTTCATGATGAACGTTTCCGGTCATCCACTCGAGGACCCATGTCTTGATATCTCTGTTGTAGCCGCGAATGTGTAGAGTAGCATAGAATTGAAGCAATAGCTCTTCATTCCAGTGTTCTTTGTCTGTCACAAAGTTGAGCAGACCAGCATCACGAAAGCAATCAAGTGCTTCTTCTAAGCATGGCAGTCCAGCAATGGCTTCAGTATCAAGGCGCATATGAGGGAAAATGCGCCCTTGATCATATAGAACGCAGGAGTAATAGATTCTCCGTTGATAGCTCCAGAACCGATCTGATGATATCCTTGGTTTGGAGTAGGGGTTCTTGGCGCTGTCAAAGAAGGTATTTTGGCTTTTGAAGCCATTAGCATTGAAGGACCCTGGTGAGTTTGCAGTACCTGGAAACCTTGGCAGTCTTGGATTTGGCTTCTGGACCTGAGGCCTATGCTCAACATGATAATCAAATTGAGGTCCAGAGGCAGTAGGCGGAGGTACCAGAATGGGCCATCGTACAGTGGTTAGCTGACCATGACTGTATGCTTGCTCAATTGGATGAGGCCTTGGTGGCAGAACAGGAGCAGTGGCAACAGCTGAGGCTTCAGGCTGCACAACGGGTGCTTCGGGAGCAGTTGCCTCATGAGCTTCAGGTGCAGGGGCCTCATTTGCTTCAGGCACACTGGTTGGTTCAAGCTCCACATTAGCGTCAGCCATGACAACGTCATTGGCTTCATTGGCGTTGGTGGTGGCAGCTTCAACATTTTCAACCTCCTCTTGAAGAATAGGAGGGTCGGGCACTGGCACATTCACATCAGGAACAACTTCTTCAATGACTGGGGGAGTAGGGACACGTACGTCTTCTTGATTCTCTTCGGCTGATGTAGCCGGAATGTCTTCAGCAGCTTGGGCTTCAGACATGGAGACATTCACAGTTGGAGTGGGTTCAGAAAATACTTGACGTGCAACAGGTTGGCGTTGCACTTCTCCTTCTGGAACGCTCAACAGAGGGACTTGAGGCCTTTGTCCTTTGCGAAGCCTGCGAAGTGCTGGCAACGCCTTTGGAGATGGAGTTGGCTGGGCCTCAAAGTCTTGGGGAGTCTTGTTGCTGTGGGTGATCAGCCCATGATGCATCCTGAGCAGTTGGCGTCAGAGGACGACCAATGCTGATGAGTTCGATGTTCATAAGAACAAGCGATGATACCACGTTGTGTTCGATCTGAGGAAGAACTTCATCATCATCTTCAACATTGTCATCATGACCAATGTCTTCAGCAGCGGTGGGTTCAGCTGCTGGAATATCTTCAGCTTCATGAGCCTCTGTGGGAGCAGGCTCATGAACTATCATCTGTCTTTCTTGATGTTCAGACGCAGGTGAACCATTGAAATAGGTTCAATAACCAAAGGCTCTGTGGAGCAGCCCTAGGCTTCTGGTCTTGCGCTTCTTTCTTGGAGGGAGCGACATCAGAGGCTTCAGTATTCTTTCTCTTTCTGGCTTCAGCCTCGGCATCCCTTGTCTTCTTCTGTTATGAAGTGTGTGGTAACCTTTGGTTCGAGCCAGTCATGCTGCTGGGAAGATAAGCGAGGGGCTTCTTGGCTTAGAAGGTGCAGGCTGGTAGCAGGAAGCTTCTTCTTTTCTTTGCAGCCATCCTGGGGTCAATGCCAGACGGCCAAGTGACTTGTGCTTCTCAAGCCTCATTGTAGGCAAGCACACACTTATCAGCCAAACTTCTTCATCGCTCACGAGAGCCTTGAGCTTCTTGAGCGCTTCTTCGAGAAAAAGCTTCTTGAGCTCATGCAGCATGACCTTGAAGTTTTGACGTCTTGAACACTGAGCTTCGCCACATGCTTCTTGAATTGAGCCTTCTCATAATCAATTTATGTTCTTCAGCTCAACGATGCGCTGAGCAAGAGCTAGCTCAGAAGCAATGGCGCCATTGAAAGAGACGCTGAGGCCAATGGGAAGCTGCAGATCGTCAAAGCTGAGGTTTGGTGTATCAAACACTTCATCAATGAAGTTATGGATGATAGCCACATCGAAGAGAGGCAAGTTGTTGAAGATTCTGCTTCTTCCTTGCTTTGATCAGTTGCTCAAGGCATCATCTGCAAGATCTTCATGCTGGACAGATCAATGGGTTCTTCACGCAGAATGGCAGCAGGAGTCAAGGTTGATCAGTATGCCTGACAATTTGCTTTTTCTTCTCCGTCTTCTTGGAGATACGGATTGATCTTCAGACTGCACACTGCTTCAGGAGGTGCAGTGGCCAGTGGCTTCGCACGAGAAGCTTTTGGAGGTGCTGATTTGAAGCCTTTAGCTTCTTTTGCTTCTGCGGCTTGGAGGAGGAGCTGGGGCTTCATCAGTGTCAGCATCATTATCAGAATGATCACTTGGCACCTTGGACCAAGATGTAGTGATGAGGCCATCAAGGTTGAAAGGGGCCGATGACATTGGTTCTGCATCACGTGAGCCGTCAGCACGGGAGCAGAGGGACCAGGGTTGAAGTCTAATCCCAATGACTTCTTGTTTTCCTTGGCCGAAGCCTTTGGCATGCTGAAGTTGCGCTTGAAGAGGGGCGTCATCACGACACCAAAGTAATGATGTGGGATCGGGACATTCTCAGGCTGAGGTCCACGGGCCATGCAAGGATAGAAGTGTGGTTCAATAGCTTCAGCTCTGTTCTTGGGTTGAAGGCCTCGATAGAGAATATCGCCCCAAGGACTCTTGATAGCATTCTTCTCTGTATATTCCTTGGTCACGAATTTGTACTTGAACCATTCTTCAGCCCAATAGCGTCGAATCCATTGGATTCGTGTCTTACGCTGATGATAAGTCTCTTCAGGATCTGTCTTGTAAGAGCTCTGCTAGGTCATCAGGCAGATCTTTGGATGTTCCTTCTCGCGCTGTCTGCCACGCTTCCTTGCTGATTTTTCTGCAGCCATGAACTTCAAACTGAATGGCTTCAATATGTTCAAAGGCATCAAAGACTTACGCTTTCTGTTCAAGTAGGAACTGGCTTCAGGAGAATTGATATGATGTTGTAAGTATTCTGCAACGAATGCAGACTATGAGAACCAAGGGATTCTCCCACGTACATGTACCTGTGACAGCATTAGAGATGCGAGGGAAGGGGAAGAGGTCATATGCATTCTCAGAAGATTTTGAAGATAAATCAGTTTGAAGACATTGACCTCATGATGCGAAGACATTCACTATATAGTGTGAGTTGGTTCCAGATTTGTACGAATCCGTGAATAAGTACAAGTGAGGAATCAAACTAGATAGGAAACTTAAGTGAATATGACTAGGGCAGTATGAGATGCAGACAGAATAGATCTAACATTGAATAGGCAGAAACCACTTTCGGTAAATCAGGATGAATCTTGAAGATCAAAAAGGTGGTAAAATAGAGTTATAATTACCGCACGAAGAACTGCTAGATGGGATGAATAGGAGACCGAGCAGTTCAGCCCACCGTGCCCTAACTTGGCGACGGAGGACACCTACGGCGACGGCGAAGAGGATGATGTCCGCGGCCGGCGTGAGGACGGCATCGGAGAAGTCGCGGCAGCTAAGCGCTTCGTCGCTGGCGTCGTCGAGAGTTAGCGGTGGCGCTAGGGTTTTGACGAGGTGGAGAGGTGGAAGAAGGATTTCTTTACCGTAGGGGACAAGTATTTATAAGTAGGTGAGCAGCACAGCGCAATTACGCTGGTGCCCCTGGCGGTTCACATCTGAGGGGCACGTGGCAAACATGCAACATACTCAGAGTTGTCCCACATTTCCACGCCCGCCAGGCATGTCGGAGAGTTGTTCCAGCTTCTCCGGATTTCAACAATAAAGATAAGTCATTTAAAACAAACTTAATGTTTGTCTCTGTGCCTTCTGCTGACTAGGACGCAGAGAAGACATTCGACAGATTCAATAGAATGCATATGATTTGGACAGATAGAGTTTGAGATAGAAAGCATAGAGAGGTTAGGGTCCGATCACATTCACTTAGTTCAGAAGATTCAACTTGAAGACATAGCTATAAGTGAATGCTGTAGAGGACAGAACACGAGTATATTCATATATATATATATCAGAAGGCAATCAAATCATCAAAGTGCAGAAAATCATGAAGATAAATTGAAACTGAAGACAAACCAAATGCGAAGTCTTTGCAAAATAACGCCATGAGTGAAACACTTCAAACAAAGAAATTGGTGGTGGCGTTACCCACCGTATAGGAAGTATTAGACCCAGACACGGCGCACAATTATCGTGGCGCTCCGAAGTCAAATTCCATGTTAATGTATTCACACTCAGAGTGTAAATCTTCATTGATTGAAGATATCCATTACTTTGTGTGTTGCACATCTAAGTCATCAACATGCATAAGTGTTAGGATGTGTGCCTGATCACAGGACATTAGAGGATTCTAAGATATTTAGCTCACACCGTAACTTGCAAAACCTTTTCTCATCCAAGGGCTTTGTGAAGATATCTGTCAGTTGCTCTTCAGTGTTGACGTGAATGATATCGATATCTTTCTTCATGACATGATCTCTGAGAAAGTGATGACGAATTTCAATGTGCTTTGTCTTCGAGTGTTGGACTGGATTGTTGGCTATCTTGATGGCACTCTCATTGTCGCAGAAGAGAGGTACTTGTTTCAGGTTGATGCCATAGTCCTTGAGAGTTTGCTTCATCCATAGAAGCTGAGCACAACAGGATCCAGCAGCAATGTATTCAGATTCAGCAGTTGATAGTGATACACAATTCTGCTTCTTTGAAGACCAACAGACAAGTGATCGACCAAGAAAGTGACATGTGCCTGATGTAGACTTGCGATCCACTGTGTCACCAGCATAATCAGCATCCGAGAATCCAACCAAATCAAATTTTGAGCCCTTGGGAAACCATAATCCGAGTGTTGGGGTGTAAGCCAAATATCGAAGAATTCGCTTCACAGCTAAGTGATGCGATTCCTTTGGTGCCGCTTGGAATCGAGCACACATGCAAACACTAAGCATAATATCTGGCCTAGATGCACATAGATAAAGTAAAGAACCAATCATGGAGTGGTATACCTTTTGATCGAACTCTTTACCATTGTCGTCGGGACCAAGGTGGTGTTTGGCTGGCATTGGCGTCGTGTAGCCTTTGCAGTCTTCCATTCCAAAGTTCTTCAGACAATCTTTGAGGTATTTTTCTTGAGATATGAGGATGCCATTGCTTTGCTGACGAATTTGAAGACCAAGGAAGAACTTCAGTTCTCCCATCATGGACATCTGATATTTATCTTGCATCATGTATCCAAACTCATCACTATACTTCTGGTTGGTGCAGCCGAAGATAATGTCATCCACATATATTTGGCACACAAACAGTTCGCCATCATATGTCTTCGTGAAGAGTGTGGGATCGAGGGATCCTGGTTTGAAGCCTTTGCTCTGCAGGAAGTCTTTGATCGTATCATACCATGCGCAAGGAGCTTGTTTGAGGCCATACAATGCTTTGTTTAGCTTGTACACCATATCAGGATGTTTTGGATCTTCAAAGCCAGGTGGTTGAGCGACATATACTTCTTCTTCAATCTTGCCATTGAGAAATGCACTCTTCACATCCATTTGATATAGCAAGATGTTGTGATGATTAGCATAGGCTAGCAGTATGCGAATAGCTTCAAGCCTAGCAATAGGAGCAAATGTTTCATCGAAGTCAATTCCTTCAACTTGAGTATATCCTTGAGCCACAAGACGTGCTTTGTTTCTGACGACTTGACCATGCTCATCTTGCTTGTTTCTATATATCCATTTTGTTCCAATAATGTTATGCTTGCGAGGGTCAGGTCGCTTGACAAGATCCCAAACATTATTCAGCTTGAAGTATTGAAGTTCTTCTTGCATGGCTTGAATCCATTCAGGTTCCATAAAAGCTTCAGCAACTTTCTTGGGTTCTGATATTGACACAAATGAAAAGTGCCCACAGAAGTTTGCTAGTTGTGTTGCTCTTGAGTGAGTAAGCGGACCAGGCGCATTGATGCTGTCAATTATCTTCTCGATTTGTACTTCATTTGCCACACGAGGATGAACAGGACGAAGACTTTGCTCTTGATGATCATTGTCATCATTGGGAGGATTGTCATCGGTCTGAGCATTGTCTTCAGGTTGATTTGGTGCAGAGATGATAAGTTCCTCTTCAGGCTGTGCCTCAGAAGGCATGATTTCACCAGTTCCCATCAGCTTGATAGATTCGCTTGGAGGTGCTTCATCTAGTGTACTTGGCAGGAGTTCTCTTTGTGAACCATTGGTTTCATCAAATCTCACATCCACAGTTTCGACGATCTTGTAGAGAAAGAGGTTGAAGACTCTGTAGGAGTGTGAGTCCTTTCCATAGCCAAGCATGAAGCCTTCGTGAGCCTTAGGTGCAAATTTTGACTTGTGATGGGGATCCTTGATCTAGCATCTAGCTCCAAATACTCTGAAGTAACTGACATTTGGCTTCTTGCCAGTAAGGAGCTCATAGGATGTTTTGTTCAGAAGCTTATGGATGTAGACACGGTTGATGATGTGACATGCTGTATCAATAGCTTCAGGCCAGAACTTTCTTGGTGTCTTGTATTCATCTAGCATTGTTCGAGCCATCTCAATGAGGGTTCTGTTTTTGCGCTCAACAATGCCATTTTGCTGAGGTGTGTATGGAGCAGAGAACTCATGAGTGATTCCCATTGTATCCAGATACAGATCAAGTCCTGTGTTCTTGAATTCAGTGCCATTGTCACTTCTGATATGCTTGATCTTCAAGCCATAGTTGTTCATTGCTTGATTGGCGAAGCGTCTGAAGACATCTTGCACTTCAGTCTTGTAGAGAATTATATGAACCCATGTGTATCTTGAGTGGTCATCAACAATGACGAAGCCATAGAGACAAGCAGTTGTTGTGAGGGTGGAGTAGTGAGTAGGTCCAAATAAATCCATGTGTAACAGCTCGAAGGGTTGAGATGCTGTCATGATTGTCTTCGAGGGGTGCTTTGCCTTTGTCATCTTTCCAGCTTCATAGGCACCACACAGATGATCCTTCTTGAACTTGACATCCTCGATGCCAATGACATGCTTCTTCTTGACGAGTGAGTGTAAGTTCCTCATGCCGGCATGTCCTAGCCTTCGATGCCAGAGCCAACATTCTGAAGCTTTTGTGAGAAGACATATGGCAAGCTGTGGACCTGCTGAGAAATCTACTATGTATAGATCATCTTTCCTATATCCTTCAAAGACTAGAGACTTGTCAGATTCCATTAGTACAAGGCAACGATATTTTCCAAATAGCACAATCATGTTTAAGTCACAAAGCATTGAGACAGACATTAAGTTGAACCCAAGGGATTCAACAAGCATTACTTTATCCATGTGTTGATCCCTAGAGATTGCAACTCTACCTAGACCCAATACCTTGCTTTTACCAGTGTCAGCAAATCTGATTTGACTCTTGTCGGATGGATGTAAGGTTGAGTCCATGAGAAGGCTTCGATCATCAGTCATATGGTTAGTGCATCCGCTGTCAATAATCCATTCTGAAGCTTTTGGTGACATGCCCTACAGTGCAGTTAGGAGGATAGGCTTCACAAGGTATGTTGTGAAGCACACGCATTTGACGCACACTAGGATTATCACAGCTTAGATCAAGATTAGAACACACAGTATGACAGATACGAGATTCATATGTTGAATACATATTAAGTCATTTTATCATGCGTCCCTTTATGTTTTAGGTCCCCAGCAATAATATCGGACGCCTTTGATTGCTGGCTGGAGACCACATTCTGCAAAAGAGAGTTAATTCTTCTTCACCACCCACATTTTCAGGGGTGGCTTAGAAGCAATGAGTCTAGGTGCAGCATCTGAGAATTTCGTCTTTGAAGCCCTAGCAAATAGCCTTGTAGGAGATGAATGATACTCATGTGAATAAGCAGAAAAGTTCTTAGTTCTATGAACATAGCAGTTTGAAGACACATGCTCATATTCATGAGTCCGAGTATGATTTCCCCGCAAAACATTGGCGTTAGGGTGACTCAAGTGAGTCCTGTGTTCGTATGAAGCCGTTCGACCATATGATGCCTTTGGTCTGGGGTTTGTCTTCTTCCCTGGTGGTGTCATGATGACATTCACTGGAAGATTCTCAAGGCAGCTTTTGGGAACCCAGATCTTCTTCATAGGAGGTCCATTCCTGCAGTTAGTATCAATATACCTGGCAAACACTTCACCATTCTGATTTTTGAACAGTTTATAGTTTGCATCAAAGGATTCATCAATGATAATAGGATTAGCACAGGTAAATCCAGATAAAGTGGATGGATCCGCTGAAGGTTCCTTTGCAGCAACCCAAGTGGTTTTGGGATACTGCTCAGGCTTCCAGTAGGAACCATCAGCATTCATTTTCCTCTCGAACCCAACACCCGCTTTCCTAGGGTTTTGGTTCAGAATCTGCTTTTTGAGGACATCGTAGAGTGTCTGATGTCCCTTCAAACTTTTGTACATCCCTGTTTCAAGCAATGTCTTCAACCTAGCATTTTCATCGGCAATAGTAGTGGTATCCTCCGCAGAGGGGTTAGTAACCACATCAGTAGTTGAAGACAATGAAACAGCAGCAGCAGTGGAACATTCAGCAACAGATGTAGTGTTATCACGCTCAATGCATTTTAGACATGGTGGTTCAAATCCATCCTGAGCAGGACTGATCTGTTGAGCGCGAAGTGACTCATTCTCTTTTTGAAGATCTTCATGAGTCGCTTTCAATTTCTCAAGCTCTTGCTTCCTTTGAAGATAATCATAGGAGAGCTTTTCATATGTGGTTGAGAGCGTATCATGAAGACTTTCAAGTTCTTGGTACTTATCATGAAGATTTTTTATGTCTTCTACTAAGGACTGTGAACGTGTCATTTCCGCGTCCAACAGGTCATCGCTTTTGTCTAACAGTTTTTGAGTATGTTCCATAGCCCTTTGTTGTTCAGTAGCAATTTTAGCAAGTATTTTGTAGCTGGGTTTTGATTCACAATCAGAGTCATCTTCACTTGATGTTTTAAAGTAAGCATCGCGTGATTTTACCTTGGCACCACGTGCCATGAAGCAGTAGGTGGGAGCAGGCTCGTTCATTTCATCAGCTTCAGCGTTGGTGTGGAAGTCATTGCCTTCAGTGTTGAAGATGGACTTGACAACATAGGCTGTGGCTAGAGCCAGACTTGCAACGCCAGGGTCAGACTCCTCTCCAGATTCCACCTCCACCTCCTCAGAAGCAGACTCCTCCTGTGAATCCATTTCCTTGCCAACAAAGGCACGAGCCTTGCCTGATGAGCTCTTCTTGTGTGATGAAGACTTGGAAGAAGACTTTGAGGATTTCTTCTTCTTCTTGTCATCAGAATCATATTCCTTGCTCTTCTTCTTCTTCTTCTCATTGTCCCACTGTGGACACTCAGATATGTAGTGACCAGGTTTCTTGCACTTATGGCAGGTTCTCTTCTTGTGGTCATGGGTGGAAGCTTCATCATTCTTGGAGCTAGATCGTGAAGACTTTCTGAAGCCCTTCTTCTTGGTGAACCTTTGAAACTTCTTCACAAGCATGGCAAGTTCCTTTCCAATGTCTTCAGGATCATCAGAACCGCAGTCAGATTCTTCTTCAGATGAGGAAACCACTTTTGCCTTCAAGGCGCGAGTTCGGCCATAATTTGGACCATAGATATCTCTTTTCTCAGAAAGCTGGAACTCATGTGTGTTGAGCCTCTCAAGTATATCAGACGGATCGATTGTCTTGAAGTCAGGACGTTCTTGTATCATGAGGGCAAGGGTGTCAAAGGAGCTGTCAAGTGATCTCAGTAGTGTCTTGACGATTTCATGCATGGTGATCTCAGTGGCGCTGAGAGCTTGAAGCTCATTTTGTGATGTCAGTCAGACGATCAAACGTGAGTTGGACATTTTCATTGTCGTTTCTCTTGAAGCGGTTGAAGAGGTTGCGAAGAACACTGATCCTTTGATCTCTCTGGATTGAGACGCCTTCATTGACCTTGGATAGACAGTCCCAGACTAGCTTCGACATTTCCAGAGCACTCACACGGCCATACTGTCCTTTGGTCAGATGACCACAGATGATGTTCTTTGCAGTAGAGTCCAGTTGAATGAACTTCTTGACATCAGTGGGGGTGACACCTTCACCAGTTTTGGGAACGCCATTCTTGACGACATACCAGAGGTCGACATCAATGGCTTCAAGATGCATGCACATCTTATTCTTCCAGTAGGGATATTCAGTTCCATCGAACACCGGACAAGCAGCGGAGACTTTGATTATCCCTGGAGTCGACATAGCTGAAACTCCAGGTGGTTAAACCGAATCACACAGAACAAGGGAGTACCTTGCTCTGATACCAATTGAAAGTGCTAGTATCGGCTAGAGGGGGGTGAATAGGCGATTTTTATGAAGGTCTTCAAAACTTACAAGTTTCAAAGACAAACAACAGAAATGACCAAGTTGATATGCAGCGGAAGTTAAACTACCATGAGCAAGCCATAGTCAAGTATGCAATAATGTGAAAGTACAGGACTAATAGCAGCAAGTAGTAAGGATCAGGATGGAAGATAGTATGAAGCCAATCAACAGTAGTAGTCAAGCAATGAAGTCAAACAGGTACACAGATAGACAATGACTTCACGAAGACAAACTTAAGTAAAGGATGGAAAGGGATAGAACCAGTTGCTTGTTGAAGACATAGGATTTGTTGGACCAGTTCCAGTTGCTGTGACAACTGTACGTCTGGTTAGGGAGGCTGAGATTTAACTCAGAAGACCGTGTCTTCACCTTATTCCCCTTGAGCTAAGAACACTTAGTCCTCGACCAATCACTCTGGTAAGTCTTCAAGGTAGACTTCCAAACCTTCACAGACTTCGTTCACCGACAATCCACAATGACTCTTGGATGCTCAGAATGCGACGCCTAACCGGCTGGAGGATTCACAGTCCTCAAGTGTAATAAGTCTTCAGGTCACACAGACAGAAAGACTTCAATGATGCCTAACACTCTTTGGCTCTGGGTGTTTGGGCTTTGTCCTCGCAAGGATTTCTCTCTCTCAAATGCTTCGAGGTGGGTTGCTCTCAAACGACAAAAGCCGTAGAATAACTCTAAGCAGCCACCAATTTATGGTGTAGGGGGTGGGCTATTTATAGCCACAAGGCAACTCGACCTGATTTGTCCGAAATGACCCTGGGTCACTAAGGAACTGACACGTGTTCCAACGGTCAGATTTCAAACACACACAGCAACTTTACTTGGGCTACAAGCAAAGCTGACTCATCCAGCTCTGGATAAGATTTGCTCTCATTGTCTTCGCTCGAAGACATAGGATTTGGGTTGAGCATCACTTCAGTCACTCTGACTTAGTTCACTTGGACCCCACTTAACAGTACGGTTGTTCCTATGACTCAACAAAGAAGAAAAGGAAACAACGAAACCACACAGTCTTCGCGCTCCACAGTCTTCACGCAGTGTCTTCTCATGTCATAGTCTTCAATGTGAATATCTTCTCATACCACCATTGTCTACAATGTCTTCATACATTTTTAGGGGTCATCTCCGGTAGGTAAACCGAATCAATGAGGGACACTACCTGCGTTATCCTGTAATTCTCACAAACACATTAGTCCCTCAACCAACTTTGTCGTCAATACTCGAAAACCAACTAGGGGTGGCACTAGATGCACTTACAATTCATATACAACATGAATATGCAATAAGGGAGTAGAAGTAGAATGCACCGATCGGGTGTCTGAAGCGACGCCTCGAAGGGATAATAATATAAAGCATGCCTCAGTCGGGCGTCTGAGCGACGTCACCTAAAGGGCTTATAAATAAAATAAGTAGCAAACATGCCACAGTCGGGCATCTGTGCGACACTGTAACGCCCTCGATGCGGCTATATCTCCCACGTGTCGAAGCACGACTTAGAGGCATAACCGCATTGAAAGCAATGTCGCAAGTGAGGTAATCTTCACACAACCCATGTAATACATAAGGGAAAGAGATACATAGTTGGCTTACAATCGCCACTTCACACCATTACATGAATAAAGCATTACATCATCCAGATACAATCAAGGTCCGACTACGGAACCAAAATAAAAGAAGAACCCCAAATGCGACAAAGGTCCCTGATCGACCCCAACTGGGCTCCACTACTGATCAACTAGAACGAAACAACACAAAGGGCAAGATCTTCATCGAGCTCCTCCTTGAGCTTGGTTGCGTCACCTGTTTGGTAACATAGGCACCTGCAAACTGGTTTTGGAAGTATCTGTGAGCCACAGGGACTCAGCAATCTCGCACCCGCGAGATCAAGACTATTTAAGCTTATAGGAAGGATGGAGTAATGAGGTGGAGCTGCAGCAAGCGACTAGCATATATGGTGGCTAACATACGCAAATGAGAGCGAGAAGAGAAGGCAAAGCACGATCGATAAAAGTATGATCAAGAAGTGATCCTATAGCAACCTACGTCGAGCATAACTCCAACACCGTGTTCACTTCCCGGACTCCGCCGGAAAGAGACCATCACGGTTACACACGCGGTTGATGTATTTTAATTAAGGTCAACTTCGGGTTTTCTACAACCGGACGTTAACAAATTCCCATCTGCCCATAACCGCGGGCACGGCTTTCGAAAGTTCAAATCCCTGCAGGGGTGTCCCAACTTAGCCCATCACAAGCTCTCACGGTCAACGAAGGAATAGACCTCCACCCGAGACACTCCGATCAGACTTGGTATCCCGGTACAACAAGACATTTCGACAGGGTAAAACTAAACCAGCAACACCGCCCGAATGTGCCGACAAATCCCGATAGGAGCTGCACATATCTCTTTCTCAGGGCACACTCAGATGAGTGCTCCGTACAACTAAAACCAAACCTCGAGTTGCCCCGATGGGGCGCTGCACAGGACTCTAGTTCGGACCAACACTTAGACAAGCACTGGCCCGGGGGGGTTAAGATAAAGATGACCCTCGGGATGCGCGACTCCCAAGGGAAAAAGGCTAGGTGGCAAATGGTAAAACCAATGTTGGGCATTGCTGGAAAAGCTTTACTTAAGGCGAACTGTCAAGGGGTTCCCATAATAGCCCAACCGCGTAAGGGACGCAAAATCCGGGAACATAACACCGATATGACGGAAACTAGGGCGGCAAGAGTGGAACAAAACACCAGGCATAAGGCCGAGCCTTCCACCCTTTACCAAGTATATAGATGCATTAATTAAGTAAGATATATTGTGATATCCCAACAAGCAAATAAATGTTCCAACAAGGAACGGTATCTCCATGTTCCAACAAGGAACAAACTTCAATCTTCACCTGCAACTAACAACGCTATAAGAGGGGCTGAGCAAAGCGGTAACATAGCCAATCAACGGTTTGCTAGGACCTGGTGGGTTAGAGGTTTGACACGGCAATTTGGGAGGCTGACAAGCAAATGGTAGGCATCGTAGCATTGGCATAGCAAAAGAGCGAGCAAACTAGCATAGCAAAGATAGTAGTGATTTCGAGGGTATGATCATCTTGCCTGAAATCCCGCAAGGAAGAAGAACGAGACCATGAAGAAGACAAACGGACGTAGACGAACGAATCCTCACAAATCCGGAACGAAACCGAAGCTAACGTGAGAAGCAACCCGGAAAGGAACAAACAACATAGTAAACCAACAAGCACAAACATGGCATGATGCACAACCAAGTATGATGCATGTCCGGTTTAAAGAGGCATGGCATGGCAAAATGCAACAAACTATCTTACAAATTAAGTGGAGCTCAATATGCAACGGAGTTGTTAAGCATGGCAAGGGGGTGAAGCAAATGAAAACTACCTATCTAGTCAAGGTTAAATGAGGCCGGAAGCAACAAACAACAATTCCGGAGAATCCCCATATCATTTAGCAATTTAAAGCAAGCAACAATTTTAAACATTTTAAATGTTGTTATCATGATGCGGATGACATAAGCAAGTTTTATGCAATTTTATGAAAATGTTGACATCAGCATGTTATGAAGCATTTGGTCACCATGGCGGAACAAAAAGGGTGCCACGGCGGCGAAACAAAAATGGTGTCACGGCAACATATCCGAAAATGATGCCACGGCAACATATCGGTTCCGGTAGCTCATGGAGATACCGGTGCAAAGGAAGCGTGACGTGAGCATGTCATGCAAGATGGTGGGGTGATCCCGAATTCCGGGTTCCACTTGTCGACGGCAAGGCAAAGAGGAACGCGCAAGGAACAACTCGAACATGGTGCAAACATAGGGTGCATCTCATACAACACATGCATTTGGTCCACGGATGGCGTCTCGGAGTTATACCTTCGAAGCGTGCGTTTTTGGAGCGGTTCGGTTCGGAGGGGAAGTAGTCGTTCTCGCGACGGTAGAGGTTCACGTTTCATAGTCGTTCGAGCCATCGGTAGCGGTACTTGATGAATCCCGAAACAAACTTGGCGTCTTCGTGCGTAGGGGTACTTGGCGTTTCCGGAGACGACGGTAGAGGTACTCGCGATCTTGGCAACGGTAGTCGTACATGTCCGAAGAGGAACTTGTCGCATCCACGGTATTCGGGCGTAGTGGAAGTAGTTGTTCAATTGTTGTCGTGGGAAGTAGTCGTACACGGCGTCGGTAGTGGTACGCGGGTCTTCGGGCGACGGTAGATGGTACATGTTTTCGTAGATGAACTTGGCGATCCGAAGGGGTACTTGACGAAATCCACCTCGGATGTAGTCGTACCCGTGTAGTCGGACTTGACAAAAAAAAGGCACACCGGATGCAGTCACGGACTTGGTGAAAATCTGAAGATGGCCTTGGCGGATGCAAGCAGCAGCACAGGGCTGGCAGAGGCAACGCGGGACAAGGGCGAGGCGACGCCGCGGGGTTGCGGGAGGCGAAGCCACAGGGCGGCGCGGCTGCTGGGGCTCCGACGAACTCCGGCCAAACGGAGGGAACGAGCGGCGCGGGGCTCCTGCTGGGCACAGAGGACGACGGTCGCAGGCGCAGGTGCTCGAGGAGCTCCTCTCCTCGAGCGCTCGGGCGACGGCGACTGATGGCGCCGGTGGAGATGCAGGCAGCGTAGCTGCACAGGGCTCCGGCGACGCGGAGGCTGGGCACGGGACTCGGCGAGGGACTTGCAGAGGAGGTCGAGGCAGGGACCGAGGCGCGGCAGGGGAGGACCCTGGCGAGGCACAGCCAGATCCGGCGGCGGCGGCTCCGGTGGCTGGCTGGTGGCGCGGAGGCGACGAGGAGGAGGCCGCAGGTGAGGGAGGAGGCGGCTCTGGTCGGTGGGTCGAGGGACTTGGCCGGCGGCGCGGCTCGTAGCAGATCGGGCGCGGGGATGGAACTCCAGTGGCGCTGGCTGTGCGCGCGTGTGTGTGTGTGGTGGCGGAGTAGGAGTACGAGGGAGCGAGGGGGAGCGAGGGCAGCGAGGGGGGACGAGGACCGAGCGATGAGCGGCCGCGAGAGGATCGGGCGCAGGGAGCTCGTGTCCCTGGCTCGATGCGTGTGAGAGGCGGCGCTAACAGGGGAACGAGAGGGAGAGATCGACAGGAGGGAGTCGGGCTAGGGTTAGAGGGGGCGTGGCTGGGCCTTGGGCCGGCGCGGGAGGTTGGGAGGCCCAGGCTGCTGGGCTCCTTCTCTCTCTCTCTCTAATTCTCTTTGCAAAACAGAAAAAAATAAAGAGAATGAAAAAGGGAAGAAAAGAAAGGTTAGAGAAAGAGTTGGGCACGGGGATAATTTTTCCGGACTCGCAAAAATGAGTTTGTTCCAAGAAAAATAGAAAGGCCATGATTGAAAGATTAAATTCAAACTCATTTGATTTAAATTCAAATGATTTGAATAGGAAGTGAGGTTTGGGAAGGTCCAAAAATGTTTGGATTTTTGGTGGAGCTCCGGAAAATGATGAAATAAATATTGGCAAGGTTGGAGACCAAACTTGAAGCAGAAAAGGAACGAAATTATTTTGTAAGTGTGTTTTGGTGATTCCAAAATAGTGGAATTTAATATAGCTCCCTAATATTGGAGGATATGTTATAAAGAGAAGTCACCATGTGAGTCCCTCGATTTAAATGGATCGAAAAATCCATACAATTTATTTAGTTGAGGTTTTAAAAATTAATGATATGATGGCATGACGACATGATGCAATGCACATGATGCAAGGATGAATGCAACAAATAAAACAAATCACACGACGAAACTCGGAATAGCTGGAAGTCTTCTGGAGCGTCGGTCTCGGGGCGTTACAACACTCCACCACTACAAGAGGATCTCGTCCCGAGATCTAGGATGGCACCGGAGAGAAATGGAAGAGGAAGAGAAGAGGTAAAACTAAGTTGCTTCTTTGACCAATGAGTGAAACCAAAGAACCTTGAGAGGTTGAACAAATTGAAAGAAAGAATACAAAGGAGATGGACGAGATTGCAAACAATCCGTTAGAAAGAGGAACAAGGAACATTACGAGAACTTGAAGGTTGCAAAGACATGAATCAAGAGTTTAATGGACAAGATAGAATTCGAAACCACTCCGGTTAAAACAAGATGAGAGGGGAAGAATTCGGGCAGTACTCCGGTTGAACATGGAAGGAATAGAACATGAACTTGAGAAGATGGGATGTTACTTGATGAAATCAACAACACACTGCCTCCGGAACTATTGAAAGAATGACACAATGGGTAAGAAGGATTTCAGACAGCTCTCCAGTTGAGGAAGGAGGGAAAACTTGATAAGATTAGAGAACTCAAATGAAAACACGACACTCCGGTTAAGTGGATAAGCAAGAAAAGAACACGACCCTCACGAATCGAGATGGTGAGTGAAAAGAGCAACGTCACAATGCCTCCGAAAGAAATAATAGAAGATATATCATTGGAATAACGGAATGGAGAAGAAAATGCCAACTTCTGCCACAAATGAGTTTGGAAAGCATCCTTGCAAAGAAGAATTGAACGGAGTTGTTGAAAAATCAACAACGAAAAGCACAAGCTTGTAGTGGGCTTATGGAAAACATCTCAAAATTATGAGGTGACAACCGGCCACTAACGGAAACAATTGCTTGCTTGAGATCAACGAAGAGATGAAAACTTCTTCCACCAAGATGATAAAGAGATAACTTGGATCATTGGCAAGCACCACAAATAGCAACATTCCCAATGGAAGGCTTTTAGGTGAAATATGACACAAGATAACTCCAACAACGAGGTTGATGGATTTAAAAATAACTCATTCTTAACAACATGTGAATCATGGAACATGAACTCAAATTATCAAGAATGACATAATACCACCTCCAAAATATGGTAGAAGGAATTGCACTCCGGATTACCATATGAAGAAAGCTTGAGCTCCTTAGGAAAGAATCTCGATGAAAACTTTGAGAAGGAAATTAAATCCTTGATGAACCATCATGTAGAACCTCCATGAAGAACTCCGGTAAACAAAAGGAATGAAAAGAAAGAGAAATTGAAAACACAAGGTGAATCCTTGCAATGATTTAGATGGATCTCCGTGATAATTAGAGCTTGGAACTCCGGGAAAAAGAGAAGATGAAACAAATGAAACCGAGAATTTTAAGGGCCTCCGGAATAAAGAATTAATCACTTGGATGAACAAGAATAAGAATTATGTTATGCTTATCCTTCACCAATTAAATTGATGACAATCAACGGATTTGGCATACTACTTATTCTCGTAGAAAGGATTAAAAGAGATATATCAAAACTTGAGAAGGTCTTCAACGAACCACCGGTAGGATTGGAACAACAAATGAATTGATATGATAAGAAAGAAGAAAAAATCTTGAACGAACCATCGTACGGATTGAAAATGAATTAAGGGAATACAAAGAAACACCACCAAGAATTATTGAGGCACACCGGAAGAATCAAAAGCGAAGAGGTTGAGCCAACTATGAAAAGAATTTGAAAGATCTTGGAGAAAAGCATTTGACTGATGATAACTCATTCTTACGTCAAACTTAGAGAAGAATTTAGGATAGCTCTGGGAAAATAGAAGAGTCAGGTAAGATCCTGGGAAAAGACCTGTGGGTTAGAGCCCACTCAAAAGAACACCGTTGAAAAGATTTAAAAGAGATGTTGCACCGGTTGAATTAAATGACTTGATTGAGATACCAATCTCGAAAGAGCTTGAACGAATGCAGAGTGGAAACACGAATCTTCGAGATATCTTGAGCACTCCGGAATAACAAATAGCGAGAAGTAGAATGATAATGAGGTGCACCGGTATGAGAAGACATTGAAATGAGGAAAAAGGGTGGGTGGGTGGGAAAGAACAAAGGCAACTTGGAGACGGATGAAACAAACACCGTTGAGAAAAACTTAGAATTGATCTTGCGGATGGGGAGAATGATCGGATCCACTTGAAGAGAGACACACTGGTTGAAAAGGATTGGCAAGACAATCTCGATGATCAAGAAGGATTAGTATTCACATAGCAATATGAGAACACCATTTAGGAAAGGTATGGATTCAACATTTGACTTAGAAGCAACTCGAATACCACAAATAAAACAAAACAAAGGATTTGGCTTGCAGAATAAGCCAGAACAAACATATGATAGAGATTTCGTCCGAAGTTTTCGTGGTGGGGCCTACACGGGCTCGATCGTACAGCACCATCATGTACAAGGCAGTGCACATGACATACGAAGCGTCCCCGAACCAGCATAGCCAAGGGTTCTTTAAGACACAACGAGACCACTGTAAAAATATCCGTGAATAGGCGGACCACTAGACGTCGAACCCCAATTTCATATCATACATCTGTCGGAAAGATATCCTAAGAGCTACTTGATTTCCCACCTATGAAACTCCCGAAATTTTCCGGTTATGCAATCAGGTGTTGGGGATACAGGGGAAGCATAATATCTCACCCAAACTAACAAATCCTACATCCAGCTGTATCCATCCTTCAACACATAACCAAGAAAACTTCGGAAACCATCTACCTCAACCTTCAAAAAGCATCTGTTATACAAGTTATGGCAATACTCCCGTACTCACCTCAGTACTGGGTTATCGGGGTTATCTCACCAACAACTGCATAAAAGAGATTTTCGATGTCGGCGTACTAAACTCAGGTATTCCAGAACTGCAACGATAAAATTATGACGACAACACCTCAGAGCTCAACTCCCCGGGACACTTCCACAAAACCCCTGACAGGAGGCACCAAGACAATGTTCTCATCATAAAACTATCGGAACGATTCCAAGATACCCGCGTGATCCTAAAAAAAATTTAGTGAAATTTGAGAAGAGAAGAGTCAAAACTCTACGTCATGATGCCTCACCAGAGCGACGAAGGGACTGGGGAGTAAAAAGAATTCCTAACTCTCCGATATATATAATCCTAAATGACTCAAAATATTTTTCTAGACACAACTCGGCCGCTAAAAACGATCAAGCAATGGGGCTCCTAAGGTCGGGGAAGGCTCTGATACCAACTTGTAACGCCCTCGATGCGGCTATATCTCCCACGTGTCGAAGCACGACTTAGAGGCATAACCGCATTGAAAGCAATGTCGCAAGTGAAGTAATCTTCACACAACCCATGTAATACATAAGGGAAAGAGATACATAGTTGGCTTACAATCGCCACTTCACACCATTACATGAATAAAGCATTACATCATCCAGATACAATCAAGGTCCGACTACGGAACCAAAATAAAAGAAGAACCCCAAATGCGACAAAGGTCCCTGATCGACCCCAACTGGGCTCCACTACTGATCAACTAGAACGAAACAACACAAAGGGCAAGATCTTCATCGAGCTCCTCCTTGAGCTTGGTTGCGTCACCTGTTTGGTAACATAGGCACCTGCAAACTGGTTTTGGAAGTATCTGTGAGCCACGGGGACTCAGCAATCTCGCACCCGCGAGATCAAGACTATTTAAGCTTATAGGAAGGATGGAGTAATGAGGTGGAGCTGCAGCAAGCGACTAGCATATATGGTGGCTAACATACGCAAATGAGAGCGAGAAGAGAAGGCAAAGCACGGTCGATAAAAGTATGATCAAGAAGTGATCCTATAGAAACCTACGTCGAGCATAACTCCAACACCGTGTTCACTTCCCGGACTCCGCCGGAAAGAGACCATCACGGTTACACACGCGGTTGATGTATTTTAATTATGGTCAACTTCGGGTTTTCTACAACCGAACGTTAACAAATTCCCATCTGCCCATAACCGCGGGCACGGCTTTCGAAAGTTCAAATCCCTGCAGGGGTGTCCCAACTTAGCCCATCACAAGCTCTCACGGTCAACGAAGGAATAGACCTCCACCCGAGACACTCCGATCAGACTCGGTATCCCGGTACAACAAGACATTTCGACAGGGTAAAACTAAACCAGCAACACCGCCCGAATGTGCCGACAAATCCCGATAGGAGCTGCACATATCTCTTTCTCAGGGCACACTCAGATGAGCGCTCCGTACAACTAAAACCAAACCTCGAGTTGCCCCGAGGGGGCGCTGCACAGGACTCTAGTTCGGACCAACACTTAGACAAGCACTGGCCCGGGGGGGTTAAGATAAAGATGACCCTCGGGATGCGTGACTCCCAAGGGAAAAAGGCTAGGTGGCAAATGGTAAAACCAATGTTGGGCATTGCTGGAAAAGCTTTACTTAAGGCGAACTGTCAAGGGGTTCCCATAATAGCCCAACCGCGTAAGGGACGCAAAATCCGGGAACATAACACCGATATGACGGAAACTAGGGCGGCAAGAGTGGAACAAAACACCAGGCATAAGGCCGAGCCTTCCACCCTTTACCAAGTATATAGATGCATTAATTATGTAAGATATATTGTGATATCCCAACAAGCAAATAAATGTTCCAACAAGGAACGGTATCTCCATGTTCCAACAAGGAACAAACTTCAATCTTCACCTGCAACTAACAACGCTATAAGAGGGGCTGAGCAAAGCGGTAACATAGCCAATCAACGGTTTGCTAGGACCTGGTGGGTTAGAGGTTTGACACGGCAATTTGGGAGGCTGACAAGCAAATGGTAGGCATCGTAGCATTGGCATAACAAAAGAGCGAGCAAACTAGCATAGCAAAGATAGTAGTGATTTCGAGGGTATGATCATCTTGCCTGAAATCCCGCAAGGAAGAAGAACGAGACCATGAAGAAGACAAACGGACGTAGACGAACGAATCCTCACAACTCCGGAACGAAACCGAAGCTAACGTGAGAAGCAACCCGGAAAGGAACAAACAACATAGTAAACCAACAAGCACAAACATGGCATGATGCACAACCAAGTATGATGCATGTCCGGTTTAAAGAGGCATGGCATGGCAAAATGCAACAAACTATCTTACAAATTAAGTGGAGCTCAATATGCAACGGAGTTGTTAAGCATGGCAAGGGGGTGAAGCAAATGAAAACTACCTATCTAGTCAAGGTTAAATGAGGCCGGAAGCAACAAACAACAATTCTGGAGAATCCCCATATCATTTAGCAATTTAAAGCAAGCAACAATTTTAAACATTTTAAATGTTGTTATCATGATGCGGATGACATAAGCAAGTTTTATGCAATTTTATGAAAATGTTGACATCAGCATGTTATGAAGCATTTTGTCACCATGGCGGAACAAAAAGGGTGCCACGGCGGCGAAACAAAAATGGTGTCACGGCAACATATCCGAAAATGATGCCACGGCAACATATCGGTTCCGGTAGCTCATGGAGATACCGGTGCAAAGGAAGCGTGACGTGAGCATGTCATGCAGGATGGTGGGGTGATCCCGAATTCCGGGTTCCACGTGTCGACGGCAAGGCAAAGAGGAACGCGCAAGGAACAACTCGAACATGGTGCAAACATAGGGTGCATCTCATACAACACATGCATTCGGTCCACGGATGGCGTCTCGGGGTTATACCTTTGAAGCGTGTGTTTTTGGAGCGGTTCGGTTCGGAGGGGAAGTAGTCGTTCTCGTGACGGTAGAGGTTCACGTTTCGTAGTCGTTCGAGCCATCGGTAGCGGTACTTGATGAATCCCGAAACGAACTTGGCGTCTTCATGCGTAGGGGTACTTGGCGTTTCCGGAGTCGACGGTAGAGGTACTCGCGATCTTGTCAATGGTAGTCGTACATGTCCGAAGAGGAACTTGTCGCATCCACGGTATTCGGGCGTAGTGGAAGTAGTTGTTCAATTGTTGTCGTGGGAAGTAGTCGTACACGGCGTCGGTAGTGGTACACGGGTCTTCGGGCGACGGTAGATGGTACATCTTTTCGTAGATGAACTTGGCGATCCGAAGGGGTACTTGACGAAATCCACCTCGGATGTAGTCGTACCCGTGTAGTCGGACTTGACAAAAAAAAGGCACACCGGATGCAGTCACAGACTTGGTGAAAATCTGAAGATGGCCTTGGCGGATGCAAGCAGCAGCACAGGGCTGGCAGAGGCAATGCGGGACAAGGGTGAGGCGACGCTGCGGGGTTGCGGGAGGCGAAGCCACAGGGAGGCGCGGCTGCTGGGGCTCCGACGAACTCCGGCCAAACGGAGGGAACGAGCGGCGCGGGGCTCCTGCTGGGCACAGAGGACGACGGTCGCAGGCGCAGGTGCTCGAGGAGCTCCTCTCCTCGAGCGCTCGGGCGACGGGGACTGATGGCGCCGGTGGAGATGCAGGCAGGCAGGCAGCGCAGCTGCACAGGGCTCCGGCGACGCGGAGGCTGGGCACGGGACTCGGCGAGGGACTTGCAGAGGAGGTCGAGGCAGGGACCGAGGCGCGGCAGGGGAGGACCCTGGCGAGGCACAGCCAGATCCAGCGGCGGCGGCTCCGGTGGCTGGCTGGTGGCGCGGAGGCGACGAGGAGGAGCCCGCAGGTGAGGGAGGAGGCGGCTCTGGTCGGTGGGTCGAGGGACTTGGCCGGCGGCGCGGCTCGTAGCATATCGGGTGCGGGGATGGAACTCCAGTGGCGCTGGCTGTGCGCGCGCGTGTGTGTGTGGCGGCGGAGTAGGAGTACGAGGGAGCGAGGGGGAGCGAGGGCAGCGAGGGGGGACGAGGACCGAGCGATGAGCGGCCGCGAGAGGATCGGGCGCAGGGAGCTCGTGTCCCTGGCTCGATGCGTGTGAGAGGCGGCGCTAACAGGGGAACGAGAGGGAGAGATCGACAGGAGGGAGTCGGGCTAGGGTTAGAGGGGGGCGTGGCTGGGCCTTGGGCCGGCGCGGGAGGTTGGGAGGCCCAGGCTGCTGGGCTCCTCTCTCTCTCTCTCTAATTCTCTTTGCAAAACAGAAAAAAATAAAGAGAATGAAAAAGGGAAGAAAAGAAAGGTTAGAGAAAGAGTTGGGCACGGGGATAATTTTTCCGGACTCGCAAAAATGAGTTTGTTCCGAGAAAAATAGAAAGGCCATGATTGAAAGATTAAATTCAAACTCATTTGATTTAAATTCAAATGATTTGAATAGGAAGTGAGGTTTGGGAAGGTCCAAAAATGTTTGGATTTTTGGTGGAGCTCCGGAAAATGATGAAATAAATATTGGCAAGGTTGGAGACCAAACTTGAAGCAGAAAAGGAACGAAATTATTTTGTAAGTGTGTTTTGGTGATTCCAAAATAGTGGAATTTAATATAGCTCCCTAATATTGGAGGATATGTTATAAAGAGAAGTCACCATGTGAGTCCCTCGATTTAAATGGATCGAAAAATCCATACAATTTATTTAGTTGAGGTTTTAAAAATTAATGATATGATGGCATGACGACATGATGCAATGCACATGATGCAAGGATGAATGCAACAAATAAAACAAATCACACGACGAAACTCGGAATAGCTGGAAGTCTTCTGGAGCGTCGGTCTCAGGGCGTTACAGACACCACATAAAGGGCTTATAGAGTAAATAAATAACAAGCATGCCACAATCGGGCGTCTCAGCGACACCACATAAAGGGCTTATAGAGTAAATAAATAACAAGCATGCCACAATCGGGCGTCTCAGCGACACCACATAAAGGGCTTATAAAGTAAAGGAATAACAAGCATGCCATAGTCGGGCGTCTCCGAGACACCACATAAAGGGCTTATATGAGAGTAATCACGGTGAATATCCAGGAGGTAGAACCGTCCCAGGGATGCTCAATAATTCAAATATGTAAATGGTTAGTCCATAATAATAGTAATCATAATCATCATGAGTCACAAGTCATGATCCATGTTTTGGTTTAGCAATCTTTCTTCCGAAGACCGACACTAAGACCGACACTTGACCCATCCCAGACTGTAGTCTTTAACCAAGGACACGCTATTCGAATAGATATAATCTCTGCAGAGGGTGTACTCTTTTACCCACGAGTAACGGATTCCTTTAGTCCATCGGGATTAATTCCGTCTATGGTCTTTTAATTGAAAACACACCTAACCGCACACACCAGCCTAACTTACCGGTGTCTGGAATCACCCACGACACTCGTTAAGCGAAACTCTAAGTGGGGAGGCTACAACCTCGACTAGCATGCGATCACAAAATTTATAACGCGCGCAAACTAGGGGAGCTACCCCTCGCCTCCAACCGGAAACACCCATGCCCCCGAACCAGGTGGCATGCCTACCGGATGCAGCCGGTATCTTCCACCATGGCCTCTCTATACGGTGTGTGCTAGGAAAGGGTTGACAACTTACTGAACCGTACCCTACCTATGGCAGGGACAAGTGGTAGAACGAAACAAGTATGGGGGTTACTGGAACAAGACTCGATCTATGGTCGACTCAGTAGGTTAAAGCAATACCTGCATGACAAGCATAAGAAATATATTTCTCAACAATCAGACAAAATCACCACTCATCATACCTCGCCATGCCTTACCGGACATAACCGTCTCGACGAAGAACTAGAGACAAGCTCGTGTCTAACCAAGATAGAGACTTCCGGATTTCCCTTCTGGTAGGCATGAAAGGCATACGAGGGTGATTACTATCACAAACATATCAAATCCCAATAGCACGGAATCATCAATATGCACTCATGAGTATGATCATATCATCTCATAAAATAATGAGTACTCCGTGTCAAGGTGGTGTTGTAACCGTATCGAACAACACACAATAATATTATGCCAGGGTTCAGAATGCTTGCCTTCAAGAGTATGCAAGTGGGGATGCACTTTTTGAAAGTTGCTCCCTTCTTCAAAATCCTATTTTAAGAAAATTTAAATTAACACATAGTTTCAAACAGTACAAAAAAGTTTCTTGGAAAATTTTCAAATAAATATGGAAATAAACTAGACAGAATTTGAGAAACAACAGAAAAAGAATCAAGTCAATTGGACTTATATTTAAAAAGTTACAGCCAGTCAAAGTTTAGTCAAAATCCGTTTTTCGTAAAAATCAGAAAAAGAAAAACGGTTCGGCAGCACTTACGTTTTCCTCTAGCGAAGGCGTATTTGGTGGAATACGCTTCCACTTAAACCAGTGCGGGTCGTTGCTGGGTCACTGACAGTGGGTCCCTTGGGCCCACTGGTCAGGTTTGACCAGTCGCCCGTGCCTTCTTTCTCCTCTGGCCGAGCAGAGGCGAGGCTCCAGCGATCGCCGTCGACGATCGGCGGCACCCCACGGGATTCTGAGGGCAGGGATGGATCCGCCAGACCAGGGTGGTCCTCCCAATGGTCGAGAGGGTCGTGGGGACAAAGGGGGTCGCCGGCGGCAAGCTCCACGGCGGACGGTGTCTTCTGGTGGATTGGGGTCTCGAACTACGGTGGCTCCCGATCGAAGCTGAGAGGTTGGGCGGCTCCGCGAGATCGAGGGGAAGAGGATGGGAGCACGGGAGGGGATAGGGGCCTCGGTCTTGGCCGGATTTTACCGGAACGTGGCGGCGGCTGAACTTGCCGGAGTTGGGAGAGAGGATGGCCTATGGCCAACTAGGGGGAGGGGAGCTTCCTACTACTCGAACAAGGTTGCTGAAGAGCCTAGGCGTGATAGGGAGGGCTATTTATAGCCCGGAGAGGTCAGTTCCGCGGCGGCCGGGGATAAGATTGATGGTGAACCACCATTCTGTTGCTGGCAGGGCAACATGACGGCGACGGGCGCTAGCGGACGGGCTCGTGGATGAGCTCGAGCTGTTCCAGAGGGCAGCTGGCGCGCTCGAGTGGCTCGGGCGGCGCCTTCCATGGCAGGAGCTGGCGGAGCGGCGGTGGCGGCTTGCGGTGGTGGCGCTGTGGGGTGCCAGGAGGTGGCTAGGGCAGCTTTGCGATGAGGGAGGGGTCGGAGCGCGCTGGCTGCGAGCGGGAACGGATCAGAACGAACGCGGGGAGGCGGCAACGAGACGCAACGACTCGGGCACTCACACACGTGCAAAACACGCGCTCTGGTCACGCCCAGAGCATGCACGCCAGGTGTTCGGCAAAATGCCATGGCATGCCAGGAGGCTTGGATGAGACTGGTAGATAACAGGTCTAGGTTAGTGGTGGCTAGGAGATTAGTGGACAAGTTGGTTAGTCAAAGCAAGCATGTCCAACGTGCAAACTAAAAACTATGCCAAAACTGGCCATGCAAACAAGGTGCTTGACAGAATGCCATGGGCTTCTAGGCATCTCTTCTGGTGGCCAAAAGCTCCAGATCCTAGTCTCTTTAGATGATAAAGAGGGTGGCAAGGTTAGTTTGACAAAAACAAAAACTCCCTAGTGCAAGTTTTTGAGAAAAACAAATCTGGACAGAAAATAAAAGGCATTATTGCATTTTCTTAAAATCCTCCAACGGGTCCAATCTCCTGGACTTAAGGGTTTGGTATAGTGGTCTATAAGCAGGAGAAATATCATGGGTAATAGGCCAAGATAAAATATGGCTGCAGTTCAAAACACTAAACTGGACCAGAATGAAGATGAGGATGATTTGCTCAAACTTTTGAAAGAACACCAATGGGTTTTTGCATAAAGTTGAATAATATACTCCTACTAACATCCCCTAATTTTGGTGGAAACTTTAAAGAAATATTTAAATAGGTTGTAGTGCAATTCACAAACTGGACCAGATTTGAAAACTTGGAGTAGGGCTCAAAATCTCCAAATGACCAAAGAGATTTTTGCATAAAAGTGATGTGGGGACGTCACATGTCATCCCCAAATTTTGGTGGAAATTTTAAAGAAGTATTTGAAAGGGTTGTAGTGCAAATTGACTCCAAAACATAAGAAAAAATCATTTGAAAGAAATAAAGCTCAGGAAAAATAATTATATAAATAATTCCACTGATAAAAGAAATGATTCTTGAGAGGGTATACAAGTCCAGCAATATTATTGAAAAGTTTTCACTTGGGGTGAAAACTCCACAATATCAAAGAAAAGAGTCCGAGACAAATGAAAATTTAATTTCCTGGAAAAATTTTAATAAACAAATCATGGTTAAATTTTGGGGTGTTACAGTCAGCCCGAAAGCTTTGGAACAGATTTCTCACTAAGAACCAAATCGTTGATTGCGCAGACGCCGAAGCCTTAGCAGCTTTCAAACACAGCGTCCGAGACGAATGGCTCACCAGACACCTCGGCCAAGAAAAACCGAGAATAATGGCAGCCCTGACAATCCTCATGAACCACTTTTGCGCGGGCGAAGATAGCTGGCTAGCCCGTAGTAGCACCAGCGACCCAAGCACATCCGAAGTCAGGGATGGCAATGGAAAACCAAGACGCAGTAAAAGCAAGCGTCGAAATAAAGAAGACAGCCCAGATAACACGGCGATAAACACCAGATTCAGGGGCTCTTGACCGGGTCAGCGGAAAAATCCTTTCAAAGGCAGCAGAGATGGACCGTCCAGCCTAAAAAAGATTCTATACAAACTATGTCAGATTCATGGCACCCCCGATAAACCTGCAAATCACACCCACAGAGAATGTTGGGTCTTCAAGCAGGCCAGTAAGCTAAATGCCGAATACAAGGGGAGGGAGACACCAAGTGAAGACGAGGACGAGCCTCGCCAGCAAAGCACTGGGGGACAGAAAAAATTCCCACCAGAGGTCAAAACAGTGAACATGATCCACATGACCAAGAGGAGAAGCAAACATGCACTCCGAGACACACGCGCCGTAGAGCCCGCCACCCCTAAGTTCAACCCCTGGTTGGCCTGCCCGATCACTTTTGATCGCAAGGATTACCTGACAAGCATCCGGCAAGAAGGATTGACTGCCTTGATGTTAGACCCAATAATAAATGGATACCATCTCACACGAGTCCTTATGGACGGTGGCAGTATTCTTAATCTGATATATCAAGACACCGTCCGCAAAATGGCGATAGACCCGACAACAATCAGCCACAGTAATACCACCTTCAAGGGAGTAATACTAGGCCCAGAGGCCCGCTGCACGGGCTCTCTAATAGTAGAGGTTGTATTCGGTTCTACCGACAACTTCCGAAGCGAAAAGTTAACCTTCGACATCGCTCCATTCCGAAGTGGCTATCAAGCACTACTCGGAAGAGCAGCTTTTGCTCGTTTTAATGCAGTACCACATTACGCTTCTCTCAAGCTTAAGATGCCCGGTCCACGTGGCATCATCACAATTAGCGGAAATGTTGAGAGTTCCTTACGCGCGGAAGAATGTGCGACGGCTTTAACAGCCGAACACTAAACGGCCCCTCCAACCAGAATAAATGATCGGTCGTCAAGACCGCGGACACGGGTAGATGAGTCCGGCGCATTACTAGCTATAATAGCTTAGATAAACCCGAGATTGGTTTGATGGTTATACCCCCATAGACGGTTCCAGGGGCTTCCCGCATGTGAACAGGGCTAGTTCGGCTCAACTTTACTTATCTTGAACTTTCATGGTTTATCGAGAATAACCAATTTTTCGCACGACAACTTTCACCTAAGTTCTTCTCTTTTACAGACGACAATCGTGCTACAACCATCCAGGATACGGCACAACGGAAACACAGGCATAGACAGGCAGCAGAGACCCGCCCAAAGGTTTATTTTTAGATTAAGACCCTGTGTAAACCTTTTTTACTGTCTCTTGTTGTTCACATCCTCCGGATACTCAGTAACCAAGAAGGATGTTGACGTTATTGGCATTTCGCCACGTCAGAACATTGCACGTACCTGGACACTCGGGGTTTATTATCAAGGGCATTGCTCAGCCCGGCATATGTTATAAAGACCGAATACCTTAGGGAGTGTTCGGCGTCGCGAGTTTGGCATTATATGCATCAGCTTTGAATCATGTCTTTGGTCAAATGTTGGGTTTGCCCGGCTCCCATGTTTTGCTACCTTATGTTCCGCTCTATCGGCTAAGGTGGCACCAGGAGAACTACTGCAATTGTGCCCTGGTTCATCCGGATGAGCACCTCAGTAGAGAAAGCCGAAAACTGACTGTCATGATAAAGCGCGAGACTGGTCAACCACTAGATGACTTAGCGGAATCTTTGGGATTCCTCCGCATTAACGAAGGGCCGTTTCCCGGTCATGTATGTATGCACCCGGTATTCGGACGAGCGCAGAGGTACCAGGGGCTATATAGTAGTCCCACCGTCAAACTCCTATGGCTAAGTGAAAGTGTTAAAGCAATATAGTCTGATTGCCTCGTTCGCTGCGCTATCACCTCCTTAATGGACCAAGACGTTGGATCAAGTGTGAATACGCGTTTTTTGTGAACACCCCCGCATTATATGCGTGGGGGCTGAAGCCGACGACTGCAAACTTCCAGGTTATATACATATATACATAAACAGCCGCACATGAGGCACCATAATACTTTCAGGCAAAAGTATAAACACAACCTTTATAATTTAACAAACATTGTTCTTACAATGGGAATACATGTCACTAGAACATAATATTTTTCGAGCATTGAGCCTCTATTAAACGAGCGCTTTCAAGGACTTCTTCAAAGTAGTGCTCGGCCGATACTCGGCCCACGGCCAAACTCTGGGTTGCAATAGCGGTGGCCTCCATCTCTGCCCGACATGTCTTGACACGGGCAAGAGCCATCCGTGCACCCTCTATGCACGCCGACCTCTTCATAGCGTCGATGCATGGCACAACACCAAGGAACTGTTGCACTAAACTAAAATAACTATTCGGCCTTGGCCCTTCCGGCCACAGATGATCCACAACAGACCTCATGGCAAGCCCGGACAACCTATGGAGCTCGGCCCACTCAGCCATTCGCTCATTCAACAGCCGCGGACGCACTGGAACATTGAACTGTGACCAGAACCGCTTTTCCACTTCACGATCTTTTTGATCTTTGAAAAACTCGGCCGCATCAGCAACACTTGCTGCCAAATCCACGTATGCGTCTACAGAACTCCATAGTTGATCAAGAGGGGCATACTTAGGATCTCCAAACTTCGTCCGCAACAAAATGGGCTTCCCAGCCGCGATATCCCTGGCTTGATGCAGCTCCTCCTTCGCCGCTCTGATTTTAGAGCGGGCGTCCTTGGCTTACCATGGCCTTCTCCAGGTCCTCATCTTCGTTAGATTTTCCTTTTCAAGAAGCTCGTAACGGTCGGTGGCATCTTTCAACTCAACAACCATCTTGGCTATTTTATCCTTGCTTTGGCAATGCGCAGCCTGTTCGGCTCTCAGCTCTTCGACCACCTTTAGAGCGGGCGCATCACTCTTCCTGGCTTGTTCCTTGGCTCAGGCAAGTTCCGCCCGGAGGGTCTCCATGGTGGCAGCCCCATCTGCAGTCCCAACATTAGATACTAGCATCATGCTCCTCTTAATATGTGTTGATCACCAGAGAAAACGCATACCCAGTGCCTCGTCAAGCCGCTAGTTTACAAGAATGATGTCGGCATCTACCGCATCAAGTTGTCGCTTCAGCTCGGCAAACTCACCAGTCCGGCTAGCCACCATACCTCCAGCCACCTGCACATGAAGGCGGCCTGATTATTACCTGTGACTATGATCCTCTGTATGCCGCCGTTCTCGACAGCAACCAGAGTCTCAGGGGCTACTATATGCATAGGGCACACCTAACGTGTGCGGTACTGTCAAAAACATACACTATTTCACGTACCTCAAAGCTTTTCAGCAGACTCATAAAAGCTTCATGCAACCCGCTTTCGGCAGAAGAAATCCTCTCAACCACCATGCCCATTAAAGCACAATGTGTTTCCGAGACAGCCGCTTGCTCCAGAAGATTCATCAGTTTGTCCGATCGCACACTGGACGGTTCTGGACTCTTTCTGTGGCTCTCCTTAGGAGCCGAATACTCCAGACTTCGGGGGAGCAAAGGGTTACCCCCTGGCCTTGGCGGATCAGGAGAAATCCTCCGTGACGACACCTCAGGCTTGCCTGCTTCACGAGGCGGGGAGGCACGGGGAGGTGTTTCGCTCTCCATCATCTCCGAAAGAAGATTCCCCGAAGACAAACAATGTCGAGAAGGGCTACGATCCGAACTACAAGATGCACGCTTCGGTTATCATTCTCGGAAACAAGGCAGGATATATTTACAATAAAGTACTTTCATTTACTTACAGCTCGGTTGAGGGCTGGTTGCTACCTCTTGAGCACCACGTTGGATTTCCTTGAAGAGGAAAGGGTGATGCAGCATAGTAGAGTAAGTATTTCCCTCAGTTTTGAGAACCAAGGTATCAATCCAGTAGGAGGCTACGCGCGAGTCCCTCGTACCTACAAAAAACAAATAGCTCAAGGCAACCAACGTGATTCGGGGTTGTCAATACCTTCACGGTCACTTACGAGAGTGTGAGATCTGATAGAGATGATAGATAATATTTTTGGTATTTTTGGTATAAAGATGCATAGTAAAATAAAAGATCAAAGTAAAAGGCAAAGCAATAATAAAGTGATGGAGATTGATATAATGAGAATAGACTCGGGGGCCATAGATTTTACTAGTGGCTTCTCTCAAGAGCATAAGTATTCTACGGTGGGTGAACAAATTACTGTTGAGCAATTGACAGAATTGAGCATAGTTATGAGAGTATCTAGGCATGATCATGTATATAGGCATCACGTCTGAGACAAGTAGACCGACTCCTGCCTGCATCTACTACTATTACTCCACTCATCGACCGCTATCCTGCATGCATCTAGAGTATTATGTTCAAGAAAATAGAGTAACACCTTAAACAAGATGAAATGATGTAGAGGGATAAATTCATGCAATATGATAAAAAACCCATCTCGTTATCCTCGATGACAACAATACAATACGTGCCTTGCTGCCCCTACTATCACTGGGAAAGGACACCGCAAGATTGAACCAAAGCTAAGCACTTCTCCCATTGCAAGTAAAACCAATCTAGTAGGCCAAACCAAACTCATAATTCGAAGAGACTTGCATAGATAACCAATCATACATAAAAGAATTCAGAGAAGATTCAAATATTGTTCATAGATAATCTTGATCATAAACCCGCAATTCATCGGTCTCAACAAACACACCGCAAAAAGAAGATTACATCGAATAGATCTCCATGAGAGAGGGGGAGAACATTGTATTGAGATCCAAAAAGAGAGAAGAAGCCATCTAGCTACTAACTATGGACCCGAAGGTCTAAGGTAAACTACTCACACTTCATCGGAGGGGCTATGGTGTTGATGTAGAAGCCCTCCGTGGTGGATTCCCCTTTCGGCGGAGCTCCGAAACAGGCCCCAAGATGGGATCTCATGGGTACAGAAGGTTGCGGCGGTGGAATTAGGTTTTTGGCTCCGTATCTGATCGTTTGGGGGTACGTAGGTATATATAGGAGGAAGGAGTATGTCGGTGGAGCAAAGGGGGGCCCATGAGGCAGGGGGGCGCGCCCTAGGGGGGGCGCGCCCTCCACCCTTGTGGCCGCCTCCCACCTTTCTTGATGGAGGGTCCAAGTCTCTTGGATCTTATTTGTTGAGAAAATCACGTTCCCGAAGGTTTCATTCCGTTTGGACTCCGTTTGAAATTCCGTTTCTTCGAAACACTAAAATAGGCAAAAAAACAGCAATTCTGGGATGGGCCTCCGGTTAATAGGTTAGTCCCAAAAGTAATATAAAAGTGTAAAAAAAAGCCCAATGTGGTCCAAAATAGTAGATAATATAGCATGGAGCAATCAGAAATTATAGATACGTTGGATACGTATCAGGCATCCCCAAGCTTAATTCCTGCTCGTCCTCGAGTAGGTAAATGATAAAAGAGAATTTTTGATGCGGAGTGCTACTTGGCATAATTTCAATGTAATTCTTCTTAACTGTGCTATGAATATTCAGATCCGAAATATTCAAGACAAAAGTTCATATTGACATAAAAATAATAATACTTCAAGCATACTAACAAAGCAATTATGTCTTCTCAAAATAACATGGCCAAAGAAAGTTATCCCTACAAAATCATATAGTCTGGCTATGCTCTATCTTCACCACACAAAGTATTTAAATCATGCACAACCCCGATGACAAGCCAAGCAATTGTTTCATACTTTTGACATTCTCAAAACTTTTTCAATCTTCACGCAATACATGAGCGTGAGCCATGGATATAGCACTATATGTGGAATAGAATGGTGGTTGTGGAGAAGACAAAAAGAGGGGAAGATAGTCTCACATCAACTAGGCGTATCAACGGGCTATCGAGATGCCCATCAATAGATATCAATGTGAGTGAGTAGGGATTTCCATGCAACGGATGCACTAGAGCTATAAGTATATGAAATCTCAACAAAAGAAACTAAGTGGGTGTGCATCCAACTCGCTTGCTCACGAAGACCTAGGGCATTTTGAGGAAGCCCATCATTGGAATATACAAGCCAAGTTCTATAATGAAAAATTCCCACTAGTATATGAAAGTGACAAATTGAGAGACTCTCTATCATGAAGATCATGGTGCTACTTTGAAGCACAAGTGTGGTAAAAGGATAGTAACATTGTCCCTTCTCTCTTTTTCTCTCATTTTTTTATTTGGGCCTTTTCTATTTTTTTTTCATGGCCTCTTTTTTTGTCCAAAGTCTCATCCCACTTGGGACAATGCTCTAAAAATGATGATCATCACACTTTTATTTTTCTTACAACTCGACATTTACAACTCGATACTTAGAACAAAATATGACTCTATATGAATGCCTCCGGCGGTGTACCGGGATATGCAATGAATCAAGAGTGACATGTATGAAAGAATTATGAATGGTGGCTCTGCCACAAATACGATGTCATCTACATGATCATGCTAACAATATGACAATGATGGAGTGTGTCATAATAAACGGAACAATGGAAAGTTGCATGGCAATATATCTCGAAATGGCTATGGAAATGCCATGATAGGTAGGTATGGTGGCTGTTTTGAGGAAGGTATATGGTGGGTGTATGATACCGGCGAAAAGGTGCGCGGTCTTAGATAGGCTAGCAATGGTGGAAGGATGGGAAAAAGTGCGTATAATCCATGGACTCAACATTAGTCATGAAGAACTCATATACTTATTGCAAAAATCAAGAAGTTATCAAAGCAAAGTATTACGCGCATGCTCCTACGGGGATAGATTGGTAGTAAAAGACCATCGCTCGTCCCCGACCGCCACTCATAAGGAAGACAATCAATAAATAAATCATGCTCCGACTTCTTCACATAACGGTTCACCATACATGCATGCTACGGGAATCACAAACTTTGACACAACTATTTCTCAAATTCACAACTAGTCAACTAGGATGACTCTAATATCACCATCTTCATATCCCAAAACAATTATCAAGCATCAAACATTTCTTAGTATTCAACGCACTCAAAAGAAAGTTTTACAAATCTTGAATACCAAGCTTATTATTATTATTACCATGTTATTTAAGACTCTCCAAATAATCTAAGTTAAGCATGAGAGATCAATAGTTTCTATAAAATAAATCCACCACCGTTCTCTAAAAGATATAAGTGAAGCACTAGAGCAAAACTATAAAGCTCAAAAGATATAAGTGAAGCACATAGAGTATTCTAACAAATTCTAATTCATGTATGGCTCTCTCAAAAGGTGTGTACAGCAAGGATGATTGTGGTAAACTAGAAAACAAAGACTCAAATCATACAAGACGCTCGAAGCAAAACACATATCATGTGACGAATAAAAATATAGCTCCAAGTAAAGTTACCGATGGAAGTAGACGAAAGAGGGGATGCCTTCCGGGCCATCCCCAAGCTTTGAATTTTTGGTGTCCTTGGGTTATCTTGGGGGTGCCATGGGAATCCCCAAGCTTAGTTGAGGGAGTCCTGGATTAGGGGGTGTCCGGATAGCCGAACTATCATCATCGGCCAGACTCCAAGACTATGAAGATACAAGATTGAAGACTTCGTCCCGTGTCCGGATGGGACTTTCCTTGGCGTGGAAGGCAAGCTTGGCGATACGTATATGTAGATCTCCTACCATTATAACCGACTCTGTGTAACCCTAGCCCTCTCCGGTGTCTATATAAACCGGATGGCTTTAGTCCATAGGACGAACAACAATCATACCATAGGCTAGCTTCTAGGGTTTAGCCTCCTTGATCTCGTGGTAGATCTACTCTTGTAACCCACATCATCAATATTAATCAAGCAGGACGTAGGGTTTTACCTCCATCAAGAGGGCCTGAACCTGGGTAAAAACATCGCGTCCCTCGTCTCCTGTTACCATCCGCCTAGACGCACAGTTCGGGACCCCCTACCCGAGATCCGCCGGTTTTGACACCGACATTGGTGCTTTCATTGAGAGTTGCTCTGTGCCGTCGCGATCAGGAAGGATGCCTTTTCCCGTCTTCAGAGACGGCGCCGTCGTCAAGGGAGCCTTGACCGCCGGCCAAACTATTCGGCTAGGTGGTTTTCTTATGACCGCCTGTTCGGCCACCGCTCCGACGATGACCTCTCAGGTCATCAAGAGCGATCTTCACGTCAGCTCAGAATTCACCGAGCAGTTAGATCCGATTGAGCTCTCCTCTGTAAACGAGCTCTTGGATCGCATCGCCGCCCTGGGAGTCGCTACAGACTATGATCAGATTGGGCTTAAAACCGATCTAAGAGAGATTAACTCCCCCCAGGCTACCCACCACATTGTCGTGGTAGAGGAACAATGCGGCAACTCTTCTTCTATGTTGAAAACCAACTATGTCCGGATTCCCGATCCCTCCATGCCGGATTCCCGCGGAGGGACGGACGCCAATCAAATACTGAACTTAGAGTTAGGCATCGGACCAGATTCGTTGGGAAGCATCCAACAAATCAAGCTTCCAAATCCGGAAGCTTCTTGGCCTTTAAGCCTCAGATCGGGTGGGGTTCCAAACTTGATTCCACCCGCCCACCCAAACATAAGTGATCTATCTCAAATACGGCAAGAGCCCGATGAAACAGTACATCATTACTGGGCCAGATTCCTCCTGGTTATGGACAGTATAAAGGACTGCCATGAAGAAAGCGCGATTTCAATTTTCTGCAACAACTGCACGGACAAGGGAATCATGAATGCCATAAGTCATCGCGAAGTTACACGCTTCGTCGACCTAGCGACCATTGTACAAAAATACTACGCGATGGAGAGTGCCAGGAAAACCGAAACTAGGTTCTGGGACAATCCGGCCCTGACTACAACCCTAGTCCGAAATAAAAGGGTGCGCCATACTCAAGCACCTAGGTTAAAAACCAAAAAGCAAAAAACCCCTAAAGGGCACGGAACCGTACTGGAGGGCTGGCTCAACGGACCCTGCAAAATCCACAGTACGGAGGGTGCCACTCCAACACATAGCCTTCGAGCATATTGGATAGTACAGCAGGTGGCCAAAAGTGGCGAAGGCTTTTTAGCCCCGGGCAACCAGCCCAGCAGTGCCAGTACGGTATTAACAGTCTTCGAGACTTTCGCATCAAATAACATGCGGAAACGAACAATCCGCAGCCTCGCCGAAGTCTACCAAGTAGCAACAACAAATCCATGGAGCGACACGGCTATCACCTTTAATGCCAGCGATGAACCTAAGTTCCGAACAGCTCGAGCACCAGCCGCACTGGTCCTCAGTCCGATAGTGGACGGCTTTCGTCTCACCAAGGTACTCATGGATGGCGGCAGCGGATTAAACCTCATCTACGAGGAAACCATCCAAAAAATGGAAATTGACTGGAGCCGCATTGAGCGAAGCAGCACAACCTTCCGGGGAATAATCCCTAGTCGAGAGGTACGCTGCACAGGAAAAATCATGCTAGATGTAGTGTTCGGCTCGCCGGACAACTACAAGTCCGAAGAGGTCACATTCCATGTGGTCCCATTTGGCAGCGGATATCACACCTTGTTAGGGCGAGAGGCATTCACAATCTTCCAAGCTATACCCCATTACGGGTACATGAAGCTCAAAATGCCCGGACCCAATGAAATAATCACTCTCGCCAGTGATCCAGATAAAGCACTCCGCGCTGAAAATAAGACAGCCGCACTAGCCCTAGAGGCACTATCCGAAGCCCTAGCGGCAGAGGAACTAACTGCGCTGCGCTCCACAGTGGATAGGGATGATGTGATACTCGATAAGAGGTCCAAGTCCACCTCCTTTAAACCAGCAGATGAAATAGTCAAATTCCAGGTCCATCCAACGGACCCCACAAAGACGGCCTCCATTAGGGCACAATTAAATCCTGATGTAGAAGCCGCACTACGAGAATTCCTTCAGGAAAATTGGGATATTTTTGCTTGGCACCCTTCAGACATGCCAGGGATCCCATGCAGGCTGGAAGAACACAGCCTAAATATCCTTAAAGGATTCAAGCCAGTCAAACAGGCTCTTCGGCGATTTTCCGAACCCAAAAGACAGGCAATGGGAGAGGAGCTAGCCGAACTCTTAGAAGCCGGATTCATCAGAGACATCAGACATCCGGACTGGCTAGCCAACCTAGTAATGGTACCAAAAAAGGACAAATCTTGGCGCCTTTGTGTCGATTTCAAATACCTTAACAAGGCATGTCCAAAGGACCCCTTCCCTCTCCCTCGCATCGACCAAATTATCGATGCTACCGCAGGGCACGATTCATTGTGCTTCCTCGACGCATACTCCGGATACCATCAAATCAAGATGGCGGAAAAAGACCAGGCCGCAACGGCATTTATTACTCCATATGGACCATTCTGCTTCAACACAATGCCCTTCGGACTCAAAAACGTCGGCGCAACATATCAACGCATGATTCAGGCATATGTAGACGACGTGGTCGTCAAGACCAAACACGTCGAAACTCTAGTAGACGACTTGAGGGTGACATTCGACAACCTCCGAGCATATGACATTAAGCTTAACCCGGAAAAATGTGTTTTCGGCGTACCAGCCGGAAAGCTCTTGGGCTTCATTGTATCCGGTAGAGGAATTGAAGCAAACCCGGCCAAGATCTGAGCTCTTTCACAATTGGATATCCCAAAAGACCTCAAGCAAATACAAAAGCTAACCGGATGCGTGGCAGCTCTAAGCCGCTTCATCTCCCGTTTAGGAGAAAAGGCACTGCCCCTCTATCGCCTCCTCCGGCGCATCGAACATTTCGAATGGACGGATGCTGCCACGGCCCGACTCGAAGAAATTAAAGCCGTATTGGCAACAAATCCGGTCCTGGCCGTGCCCAACCTGGGCGAACCAATGCTATTATATATCGCAGCAACACATCAAGTTGTCAGCGCGGTACTCGTCGTCGAACGAGAAACAGAAGGGCACAAATTCCCTCTTCAAAAACCATTGTACTACGTATCCACTGCCTTGACTCCATGCATGTCCCGGTACCCACATTATCAAAAGATAGCGTATGCGGTGTTCATGGCATCTCGGAAGCTGTGACACTACTTTCAAGAGTGTTCCATAATGGTGGCCTCCGAAGTACCTCTCAACGATATTATAAACAATCGTGACGCAACGGGAAGGATTGCAAAATGGGCCATTGAGCTCTTACCATTTGACATAACCTACAAACCACGGCGGGCTATAAAATCGCAAGTCCTGGCTGACTTCATTGCCGAATGGACCGAAGCTGAACTCCCTAAAGAATACGGCGCATACTCCAATTGGATCATGCATTTCGACGGCTCCAAAATGTTGGCGGGCTTGGGGGCTGGCGTCGTCTTGACGTCCCCAACCGGAGACACAGTCCAATACATACTTCAAATAATATACATGGACTCCAACAATGCAGCCGAATACGAGGCCCTTCTACATGGCCTCCGGATGGCAATCTCCATGGGTATTCAACGCCTAGAGGTGCGCGGGGGTTCAAACCTCGCAATATTCCAAATAAATGGAGATTTTGATGCCAAGGATCCGAAAATGGCAGCCTACCGTAACGCTGTGCTAAAAATGTCAGCTCGGTTCGAGGGACTCGAATTTCACCACATAGCCCGGGATAATAACCAGGCAGCAGACGTATTGGCACGCATCGGTGCAAAACACGACGCCGTCCCTCCGAACATCTTCCTGGAATGGCTCTTCAAGCCATCCGTATCATGGGAAGAGGAGTCCGGAAATAACAATCCGGAACCAGCTGCATCACCTAACTCAGACGATTCTGACATAGTCGGTGGCTCAACCAATGAAATAACACCTTCATCCCATGAAATAATGGCAGTAATTGCCCCGTGGACGGAACCATTCCTAGCCTACTTAATTAGGCAGGAACTTCCCAAAGACCAAAATGAGGCCCGCTGCATAGTCCGGCGATCTAAAGCCTACAAGGTCCATGAGGGAGAACTCTATAAGAAAAGCACAACCGGAGTCCTTGAAAGGTGTATCTCTGAATAGGAAGGGCGAAATCTTCTGGCTGAAATTCACGCCGGACTCGGCGGGCACCACGCTGCAACCCGGGCCCTTGTAGGCAAGGCCTTCCATACAGGATTTTACTGGCCGACAGCCCGGGCAGATGCTCTGGACCTAGTCCAACGATGCGTCGGCTGCCAGCTCTTTGCTAATCAGAGCCACATGACACCAACCGCCCTCAAAACTATACCCATCACCTGGCCGTTCGTGGTCTGGGGGCTTGACATGGTTGGACCCCTTAAAGGGGGAACCCACAAGCACAAATACTTATTGGTCATGGTGGACAAATTCACCAAATGGATAGAGGCCAAGCCGGTTAAGACGGCAGAATCCGGACCTGTGATAGACTTCATATCCGGGGTAATACACCGTTTTGGCGTCCCCCACAGCATCATCACTGCTAACGGCACGAATTTCACGGCCGACGAGGTTAAACTCTGGTGCAAGAACATGGGCATCAAGCTCGACTACGCTTCAGTCTATCACCCTCAAACTAACGGTCAAGTGGAACGAGCAAATGGCCTGATCATGAGCGGCATAAAACCCAGATTAGTGCGGTCCCTCACGGAATCTAATATGCACTGGGTAGAGGAGCTCGACTCCGTAATCTGGGGGCTGCGAACCACGCCAAACCGCACAACCGGATTCACACGATTTTTTATGGTATACGATGCCGAGGCAGTTTTGCCCTGCGACATAATTCATGACTCACGCCGCGTGCGCATGTACGAGGAAAGAGAAGCCGAGTTAGATCGGTAGGACAGTCTGGACGCCTCGGAGGATGAGCGCGACGTGGCAAAATCCTGTTCCGCATTCTATCAACAGCAGGCTCGAAGATATCAAAGCAGAGAAGTACGGGCCAAAACTTACAATGTTGGCGAGCTAGTTCTACACCTGCCGGACAAGAAAAAGGACAAACTTAAGCCCAAATGGGAAGGTCCCTTCATCATCGACCAAGTCCTTACCGGCGGTGCATACCGTCTACGCAAAGCATCTGACAACCGACTCGAGCCAAACCCATGGAACGCAGCCCGTCTCCGAAGATTTTACAGCTAGCGCCGGACTCAGGGTTCGTCTCCTTCCTCCGTCCACCTTTCATACTTTTTCGCTGTCTTTGTTTTCCCTCCTTTCTCCTCCTTTCTTCACTACAGCCCTCTTGAGGGCTAATCTGCGTTTTGTTCGCACTCACTCGATGTGCTACTCGCACTCGTTATACCTGGGGGCTTCTTTAACAGAAGCTTATTTCTTCGGGTTTCATGCCCAACACATGTGTCACACTTCTGCATGTACCTTTTGATCACCATTGTATGCATCGATATGACTTAAATTTTGGCCAAGCCGGGTTGCCTGGCTCCTGTGCTTACCCTTACGTTCCCGATTGTTCGGCTAGGAGGTAAAGGGAGCACCTCTGCGATTGTTACTGCCGGGTCAGCCGGATGTGTACCTCAGACTGGGTGAAGCCGAAGGCTAGCGTTCTTAAGGGAATATTCGATCGGCGACCTGAAAGATGATTTATTACTTATTTATCTGCCCCCAGATGCTTTTTTCTGCTTATTTCGCAGTCCGGACATGCACTTTAGGGCATGCCTACCAGGGAAAGGAACCCTTAACGAAACTATTCTCCCTGGAAGATGTTTCTTACTAATCATGTAATATAACATAGCTAGTTGGGCACTTGTCAGATAAAGCATTTATGACCCCTACGCCTTGTCTCCATGCATGCCCCGGTTCTTTTATAACCATGAGGGTATTCGGACACACTCCGGACTGTTGGGTCCCGAGGTCGAAGCGAAAAGGTCCGCAGAGACAAACGATCTACAATCCAGCTAGAAGGCATTTTACATGTCATTTTAAAGTTACATCGTCACACTGACTGATTGTACTCCTCTTCAATCCCATCTAACAGGTTGTCTAATTTACAGTCCTGTTGGGAATATTTTGCGGCCAGCTCTACTTGGCCGTACATCAAGCTCACAGGGATCTCCTTCCCATCAGGCCCCACAGGTTCGACCTCGGCCATGTGGTTTGGGTCAGCCTTGGGGTACCGCGTCTTCACCATGGCCCAGGCCTCCCTGGCGCCTTGACGGCAGGCCGATATCTTCCACAAATGGAGACGTCGCCGTACTCCCTGAAGCTTCCCAGCAAGCCCTCCCAGGCCCTCAGGTAGGGAGACGGCAGGCCATAAGGCCTGAACGACGCCACTCATCGCCTGCCGAACACGTTCAAGCAGTTGCACCAGCTCGGGAAGTTGATCACCCGTTGAACCGGGCATTTCCTACATAGGGCGACCTGTGAGCACACCTAAAGACATATTTATGTCAACCGACCTTCTCGCCGAACTCTTCTTTTCAAAAGAGTTTGCTCAAGCACTTACTATAGATGCCGCGACGAAGCCGCTGATTCTCCTTCAAGGAGCCAGACAGCTGGGCACGCACCCCTTCTAGCTCTTCTCCAAGCTGGGCGTGGGCATCTTGGAGCTTGTTCCTCTCCTGCTGCACCTTCATAAGCACCCTCTCGCCGGCCTTCAACTAGCGCAGCAGCTATTGCTTGTCCGGATCTAGTCCGGCACCCTCTGCAATGTTATTGTCAGACTATACACACACGCCGCACTTCATACACTAATTCTCTTTTCGAAATATGAATTACCAGAGGGGGTCTCCGTGGCTCCCCCGGCAGCGGCTAGTGCGGCCTCAAGTTGGGCCTTGCACTCTTGAAGCTCCTGGGACAGGTGGGTATTCTTCTCAGTAAGATCCTCATAACAAATGATCCTTTAATCAGTTAGTTTAACTATTTTAAGTGTCGGGGGCTACTGGCATATATAACTATTAAAATTCCTTACCCATATGTCCTTTACATACTGCTCCGTGGCTTTGGTTAAACCATCTTGAGCAGCACGGAGGTGCGCATCTCCCGCATTAAAGGCATTTTACGCCTCAGGGGAGAAACACGCGTCACGAAGAACTGTCCGACGACGCCTGTGATTCATTGCGCTCTCCACCTCAGACCTGGTGGCGGACAACCTGTCGGCATCCTCCGCTGGAGGAGCATCCGGCTCGCGCCTTGCGCTAGCCTCCCCCTCCGGACCAGGCGTTGGAGCCTCACTGGCGGAGGCTTGATAGGCACCCTCTCCGGACTCAGTCCGGCGAGCGCTTTTTCTCCTGAAAGAATCACGAGCATTAATATGCCTCCCAGGAGTCTTTCCTTTAAAGGACAATGGTGCACCGTACCTTTGCGGCAACGTTTCGATTCGCGCCGCACTCCTCTTCCGCCTGCTAGGCCGCACTGGCCTCGTTTGGTCAATCACCGCGGGCTCAGCTTCCTGGCGTAAAGGCGCCTCCTGTCAAGCACCATTGGTGTACGGTGGTCAGAAATAAGCATTAAAAAAGTAACAGTGTCAGGACCTCGGTCGTACTCACTGGGGAAGCCGGACACAAACCGGGGTAGTCAGCCGTAATGGCGACTAAAGCATTATCTATGCTGAGCTAGTGGAACACCCCGTCGATCAGTTCCACCGCTAAGTCCGGATCCTCTTCGGAGGCCGGATCAAGGGACCTTTCCGGATCCTCAGGTTGTGGAGCTGGGCTTTTTATGCCCTCCACATCCCGACGTTGTTCCTGCGTCAAAATCATAAAATAAGACATTTGCCTTTAAAGGCACGGATCAGATATACAAACGACCGCTTACCTAGCTCCGAGGGTTGTTCATGGAGAATCCATTCAGAGGATTCGTGCGGAGGAAGTCCTCTTTCTCCCCCTTGTACAAACCAAACAGGATCTTCACCAGATCGTCGACCGAGCTTGGCCCCTTGCAGCTGTGACGGGTGGCGTCATTATCTCCTTTGAAATCCCACATGGGGTGGCCCCTATATTGGAGCGGCTGCACCCCTTGCATAATGCATGTGGCCATGACTCCGATCATGGTTAATCTGGAATGGGCTAGTAGCCGTATCCGGCCCATCAAGTAATGGATGCTCCTATCGTCTTCTTGTTGAGGGCTCTGTGGGCGCCAACTCAGGCGTTTCTTCAGAGGAGCATTGCTAAACTCTGAGAGGCCGACCCGGACTGGATCCGGCAGCGGAGCGTCCTCCATATAAAACCACTCCGAAGGCCAGTCTTCGGACGCCTTCTTCGGGCCCCCGGAGAAACGGATGTATAGGAAAACCGAGTCCCCTTATTAAGTAGGGGACGAAGCACACCCACTCTCCTTTGGAGGGATTGGGGACACTCTCCGCCTGCTTCCCACCCTTGTAGGTGGCCAGTCCGGCTCGAACCGGAACCGTGAAGGCTGGGGGAAGATATCCCTCTGCTTGGAGCGTCACTAACTCGCGATGCGGGACTGAGCATCTCCTCCAATCTCCCGGCTGAGGACTGGGAGCGCGAGAAGAGGGGCCGCGTCGGCTATCCATGTGGGAATGGATTTTTTGTCAGATGCGCCTCGATGAGTACTTGCGGAAGGAGGATGGTGTGATTTGGATCTGGATCCTCGCCTCTCTTATAGGCAGTTTATTTGCGCGGCTAGGGGGTAAACTATAAGAATACCCTGGCTTTTCGCATTCGTGCAACACGTGGAAGAAGGCCATTATTGGACGTGGAAGCCAAGGAGCACAACATTTATGAAGCAACCGGACACTATCCGGCAAACACATGGAGCACAAAGGAGAACCCGCCTTGCAAACGCCGAAGACAACATACGCGCCGGACTCGTCGTCATTGAAGCCTGGTTCGGGGGCTACTGAGGGAGTCCTGGATTAGGGGGTGTCCGGATAGCCGAACTATCATCATCGGCCGGACTCCAAGACTATGAAGATACAAGATTGAAGACTTCGTCCCGTGTCCGGATGGGACTTTCCTTGGCGTGGAAGGCAAGCTTGGCGATACGGATATGTAGATCTCCTACCATTGTAACCGACTCTGTGTAACCCTAGCCCTCTCCGGTGTCTATATAAACCGGATGGCTTTAGTCCATAGGACGAACAACAATCATACCATAGGCTAGCTTCTAGGGTTTAGCCTCCTTGATCTCGTGGTAGATCTACTCTTGTAACCCACATCATCAATATTAATCAAGCAGGACGTAGGGTTTTACCTCCATCAAGAGGGCCCGAACCTGGGTAAAAACATCGTGTCCCTCGTCTCCTGTTACCATCCACCTAGACGCACAGTTCGGGACCCCCTACCCGAGATCCGCCGGTTTTGACACCGACATTAGTCTTTTGCCACTCCTTGTTCCATAATCCATCAAAAGATTTCACCCAAAACTTGAAAACTTCACAACACAAAACTCAACAGAAATCTCGTGAGCTCCATTAACGAAAGAAAACAAAAGACCACTTCAAGGTACTGTAATTAACTCATTATTTATTTATATTGGTGTTAAACCTACTTTATTCCAACTTCTCCATGTATTATAAACTGTTTTACTATCCATAGATTCATCAAAATAAGCAAACAACACACGAAAAACAGAATTTGTCAAAAACAGAACAGTCTTTAGTAATCTGTAACTAAAGCAAACTTCTGGAACTCCAAAAATTTAGACACAATAGGACGACCTAGGAAATTTATCTATTGATCAGCAGCAATTTGAATCAGTATTTTATCATGTTCTGGTGATTTTTAACTATTGTTTTCGTGAACAGAAAGTTTCTGGAAATTACAGCAAGATCAAATAACTATCATCCAAGAAGATCCTATAGGTTTAACTTGGCACAAACACTAATGAAAACATAAAAACACATCTAAACAGAAGTTAGATGGATTATTTATTCCTAAACAGAAGAAAAAACAAAAAAAAACTAAAAATAAAATTGGGTTGCCTCCCAACAAGCGCTATCGTTTAACGCCCCTAGCTAGGCATAAAAACAAGGATAGATCTAGGTATTGCCATCTTTGGTAGGCAATTCTTCAATGAGGCATCTACCTTCCATAGAAATTTTTTTCTTTCTAGTAATTATCAAACTTTTAGGCACAAGATCGAAAAATTCATTTGTAGCAAATGGTTCCTTAATGATAGCAAAAAGATTGGGATGAATACTTATAGATTTAAGATCCGCAGTTTCCTTACTAGAGGATTCACTCTTATTTTTAGGAACATACATAAGCTTGGCAATTTTAGCAGGTGGACTTGGAGTATTTTTTATGGAAGAAAATGGGGTTCCCAAGTTGGTAATGATACCCTTTAGTTTATGGATTCTAGTGGAATCTTGATTTATTCTCTCATTAACTATGGGTTCCTTCTCCTTAATATTTTTCAAAGTTACTCCTACCTTAGATCCATATTGGGTAATTTGACTGTGGATCTTTTTATCTAGATTTTCAATTAACTCTATGGTAGCAACTTTATTTTCAATAATTTCAAGTCTTTGCATTACATGCTCCAAAGTTATCATAGTTCCATTAACCAAAAGAGGTGGTGAGCCAAATAAATCTATCATAGCATTGTAAGAATCAAAAGTATGGCTACCCAAGAAATTCCCTCTGGTAATGGTATCTATTTTGGAGAAGAACTGAAGTAGATTGCTTCCTGGTAGATCTATTTTGAGCATTGCAAATTCTATACCAAGCGTCTTTTAGATTTTCTCCCTCCCTTTGCTTAAAATTTAGAACTTCATTCTCGGGAGACAAGGGAGAAGATATAAGACTAGCCATGATGACAAGGCAAGCTGGAAAAAGGCAAACGGAAAAGAGAGGGCAAATAAAACGGCAAGGGTGATGTGGGGGAGAGTAAAACGAGAGGCAAATGGCAAATAATGTAGTGCGGGGGATAAGGGATTGTGATGGGTACTTGGTATGTTGACATTTGCGTAGACCTCCCCGGCAAAGGCGCCAGAAATCTTCCTGCTACCTCTTGAGCACTGCGTTGGATTTCCTTGAAGAGGAAAGGGTGATGCAGCAGAGTAGAGTAAGTATTTCCCTCAGTTTTTGATAACCAAGGTATCAATCCAGTAGGAGGCTACGCGCGAGTCCCTCGTACCTACACAAAACAAATAGCTCAATGCAACCAACACGATTAGGGGTTGTCAATCCCTTCACGGTCACTTACGAGAGTGAGATCTGATAGAGATGATAGATAATATTTTTGGTATTTTTGGTATAAAGATGAAAAGTAAAATAAAAGAGCAAAATAAAGGCAAAGCAATAATAAAGTGATGGAGATTGATATGATGAGAATAGACCCGGGGGCCATAGATTTCACTAGTGGCTTCTCTCAAGAGCATAAGTACTCTACGGTGGGTGAACAAATTACTGTTGAGCAATTGACAGAATTGAGCATAGTTATGAGAGTATCTAGGCATGATCATGTATATAGGCATCACGTCCGAGACAAGTAGACCGACTCATGCCTGCATCTACTACTATTACTCCGCTCATCGACCTCTATCCAGCATGCATCTAGAGTATTAAGTTCAAGAAAACAGAGTAACGCCTTAAGCAAGATGACATGATGTAGAGGAATAAATTCATGCAATATGATAAAAACCCCATCTTGTTATCCTTGATTGCAACAATACAATACGTGCCTTGCTGCCCCTACTGTCACTGGGAAAGGACACCGCAAGATTGAACCTAGAACTAAGCACTTCTCCCATTGCAAGAAAAACCAATCTAGTAGGCCAAACCAAACTGATAATTCGAAGAGACTTGCAAAGATAACCAATCATACATAAAAGAATTCAGAGAAGATTCAAATATTGTTCATAGATAATCTTGATCATAAACCCACAATTCATCGGTCTCAACAAACACACCGCAAAAAGAAGATTACATCGAATAGATCTCCATGAGAGAGGGGGAGAACATTGTATTGAGATCCAAAAAGAGAGAAGAAGCCATCTAGCTACTAACTATGGACCCGAAGGTCTGAGGTAAACTACTCACACTTCATCGGAGGGGCTATGGTGTTGATGTAGAAGCCCTCCATGGTGGATTCCCCTTCCGGCGGAGCTCCGGAACAGGCCCCAAGATGGGATCTCGTGGGTACAGAAGGTTGCGGCGGTTGAATTAGGTTTTTGGCTCCGTATCTGATCGTTTGGGGGTACGTAGGTATATATAGGAGGAAGGAGTATGTCAGTGGAGCAAAGGGGGGCCCACGAGGCAGGGGGCGCGCCCTCCACCCTTGTGGCCGCCTCCCACCTTTCTTGATGGAGGGTCCAAGTCTCCTGGATCTTATTTGTTGAGAAAATCACGTTCCCAAAGGTTTCATTCCGTTTGGACTCCGTTTGAAATTCCGTTTCTTCGAAACACTGAAATAGGCAAAAAACAACAATTCTGGGCTGGGCCTCCGGTTAATAGGTTAGTCCCAAAAGTAATATAAAAGTGAAAAAATAAATCCCAATATGGTCCAAACAGTAGATAATATAGCATGGAGCAATCAAAAATTATAGATACGTTGGAGACGTATCACTGGTCCCCTTGCTGGTACGGTGCGGTAAGGATGCCCTCCGGGTAGGACCCTCCGACAAAGGACTCTTCCCTCGCTTGGAGACCACTACTTCCAAGTCTTCAGAGGCGGTCCTCTTCCTTCCCTGGGGAGAGGGAATTTTAGATTCTTCCCCCCGGTTATCCTCCTTTGAGGAGGCACTGATTCACACGATTTGGATGAATAGTTAGTGAGGCTCGCCCTCGGCCTCTTTGTTCCTCCCTTTACCTTCCCCTGATGGCGCTTTATAAGGCGCAAGCTCAAGCATCCTGGCTAGTACAGGATCCGGTGAGCCCTCAGGAAGGGGAGCCGGACACCTGATCATCTTCGCCTTTTTTATCCAGTCCTGTTCAAAAGGCGACTTTTCAGAATGATGTTGTGATAAATTAAAAGATAACGTGTTCGGCCACAGAATTACTTACTTGAGTGTCTGGACGATTGCAGTTCAAACCCGCATCCTCGGAGGTGTCCGAACACTCTATTTGTGATCCGAAGAACGATCTGTACATCTCTTCGAGTGTCACGCCGAAGAAGTGCTGAATAGTTCGTGGTCCTTCCGGGTTGAACTCCCACATACGGAGAGGTTGACGTTTGCAAGGCAGGGCTCGACGAACTAGAATAACTTGCATTACCTTACCAAGGTTGACATCTCTCTCGTAGAGATCTCGGATGTGACTCTGCAATGTTGGCACATCATTTACTGGCCCACAGACCAGCCCCTTGTTGACCCATGACGCCAGTTTTGGTGGGGGGCCGAGCGGAAGGCAGGGGCGGCTACCCACTTGGTACCCCGGGGAGCTGTGATATAAAACCACTCCCGTTGCCATAAACTGGACACCTCCGGGAAGGAACCCTTTGGCCATGGAACATCGGCGCCTTTGCTTAATACAGCACCTCCGCACTCTGCATGTCGCCCCTCAATCATCTTCGGCTTCACATTAAATGTCTTGAGCCATAGGCCGAAGTGTGGGGTAATGCGGAGGAAGGCTTCACACACGATGATGGACGACGAAATGTGAAGAATGGAATCCGGAGCCAAATCATGGAAATCGAGCCCGTAGTAGAACATGAGCCCTCTGACAAAGGGATCTAGACTGAAACCTAGCCCTCGGAGGAAGTGGGAGATGAATATGACACTCTCGCCAGTTCGGGAGTGGGAATGACCTGCCCTCAAGCAGGCAGCCTGTGCGAGATTTCGCCGGTCAAATACCTAGCCTCTCTTAGCTTGTTGATGTCCTCCTCTATCACACCGACCTTGAAGGTTGGATCCGGACATGATTGTTGGTCCGAAGCACCTAGCCTGAGCCTTGGGTGTTGGAACTCGAGGTGGGGGGAGGATTCGATTTAGCGCGAGAGGAAGGAGACACGCCTAGGACTCTTTATAAAGGGGATGAATATCAAGCGTCCTCCGCGTGGCCGTTTGGGACTTGCCTAAATCAAGGAGTCATGCCAACGGGCAGGATTGGGTTACCTATACCCGTATTGATGAGAATCCCGTGAAAAAGGGACACGATCTCTGCTTCGACAGGACGTGCCAATAAAAACCGCCTCGCAACACATGCAGTGGCAGGCTCGGAAAAATGGTTCGTCATGACCAGACCACGGTAATACGTCACATTATGAAAAATAGTCGGCAGATTGGATTTGTGGAAATATTATTCTCTCTACGGTGGTATGTGGAATTTGTTTTGCAGAGCCGGACACTATCCTTGTGTTGAAAATCTTCTATCGAGTATTCGGAGGAGGAACCCGCCTTGCAATGCTGAAGACAATCTGCGCGCCGGACTCATTGTGATTGAAGCCTGGTTCAGGGCTACTGAGGGAGTCCTGGTTTAGGGGGTCCTCGGACAGCCGGACTATATCCTTTGGCCGGACTGTTGGACTATGAAGATACAAGATTCCGTGTCCGGATGGGATTCTCCTTGGTGTGGAAGGCAAGCTTGGAAATACGGATATGTAGATGTACTCCCTTGTAACCGACTCTGTTTAACCCTAGCCCCCTCCGGTGTCTATATAATCCGGAAGGTTTAGTCAGTAGGACAACAACAATCATACCATAGGCTAGCTTCTAGGGTTTAGCCTCTATGATTTCGTGGTAGATCAACTCTTGTAATACTCATATCATCAAGATAAATCAAGCAGGAAGTAGGGTATTACCCCCATCGAGATGGCCTGAACCTGGGTAAACATCGTGTCCCCCGCCTCCTGTTACCATCCGCCGGTTTTGACATCGACACCGCCTCCTAGGCTCCTTCCTCATGGCGACCCGTAGGCGGGGCCGGATGATGCTCGTCGAGGTGCTCCGCTCGGGCGCTGTGCATCATCCGTGCGGGCGCCGTGCCGGTGCTCGTCGAGGTGCTCCGCTTGGGCGGCTCGGCGCCGGAGGCGCGCGAGCGCGCGACCGGTGCGGTGCCTGGCTGCTCCTCGCGCGGTGTTGTGTCCCGTTACGCGCCCACGTCGTCAACGATCAAGGCGAGGTGCTGCTGCGATGGGCGCGGTCGCTCACGAATGGCATGGGCGGGACCGCACTGGAGACGTGGAGGGAGTCGGATGCGAGCCCGTGACGGTGGTCCGACGTGGCCTGCGATGCGCGCGGCAACGTCGTCGGGAACGGCCTCTCCGGCGCGACTGGGCGATGCGCAGGGCGAAGCAGCGCGCGAGCAGAGACGGCCGTATCGGTGCGGCAGAGCGGGGCGGAGCCGTGCTGAGGGCGGACGCGCGAAGCAGAGTAGACGCGGAGCTCGCCCGCGCCCGCCTGTGCGTGGCAGAGCTCGCCCGTGCCCGTGGCCGGGGCGGAGCTCGCGCACGCCTCTGCGTGGCGGGGCGGTGTCGAACGCGATGGCGGGGCAGCAGACTTGGGCACGTGTGCTCTTTGGTGGCATCTTGTTGCTGGGTGGAGAGAAGGAGGAGCAGGGCCATGCCGCCTCCACCTCCATGGCCGAGTAGAGGAGAGACAGATGAGGGGGTGGGGGGGACAATGAGTGGAAACTTTTTGACACCCAGGCAAAAGTTATCGCCGGCAGTCCCCCAGGCAGCGAAAAAATGCCTCCTGGGGGTTCAACGGCCAGAGATGCTCTAAGCCTAACATCAAAAGCCGGAAGCCTCAGCCGAGCCACATACCGGGTCTGGGGCACAATCCGGTCAGACGCACTCGTGTGTCGTCGCCGCAATCTTCCACAGGTCCGTCTTCAGATCATATTGAGGCTTCTACCTAGTCTGGCCATTCTGCCATCGACGTCACCATGACGCCAGACAGCTACCTCCTCCTGCGCGAGTCCATCCTCGTGCATCGGACGCCGAGCCTCCACAGTGCCATGCCGCCAATCTCCGCCACCATCAATGTGTGAGATGAAGTACCGCTCCACTCCACCATGCCCCTAGCCATCACTTTCTCCAAAACGATGCCCCCAGGAGGGAAAGTGATAAAACGCCATCATCGTCCGATCCGGAAGACCCAGATCTAGGGTTTCCCCAGGAGCATCCCGAGCCTGATGACGCAGACTGCAACGACGATGCCTCGACAAGGGAACGACATCTAAGATGCCGTCATCATCCACCATGACCGTAGTCGGCGCGATTTTCATCGGCAGTTGCTCCACCAGATGTGCGCCACCGATGTCGCTAGTCCCTTCAACCGGAGTAAACTCCAGAACGATGCCCTAAAGAAGGACTACGGCGCAAGATCGCCGTCATCGCTCGATCCCAAGGAGATCTAGGGTTTCCCTCAGAGATGCCCGCACTGTCAAGGACCAGACAAAGGTAGAATCCCGGCGAATCTGCCCAGCTGCCGACGAGTCGCACCCTCCACCGTGCCGACGGCAGACCAGCGATCAAGGCCCACGCTTGGGCATAGATCCAGCCGCGCCGCCGCAACCCGATCCGGTCACGCCGCCGCCGTCCCTGGCGACAGGGCCGGACCTATGTAGTGCCAACCGTTCTGTAATTACCCTATACATATGGCGCATATACGGCTGTGACACCCATAAAAATAGCAAATGGACACCAGCTAGAGCTACTCAAGCGCGGCCCATCTGGTGGCCCCTTCACCTAGCGCTGAGCGACACGGTCACGCGTGCGAGCGAGGCACAAATACAGCCAGGTCCCAAGCTATCGATCAATTTTTTTTCTTTTGAATATCAGTCAATAGGCCCAGACACCACGCCCCTACAATACTAGTATAGATAACTAGAGAATGAAAGAAAAAAAAATATAGAACAACGATTCATGCATCAACCTCTCTATCGTGCGTGCCTCTATTATTCTGTTTTTTCCTTCTAATTCTTGCTTCTGTAACTTTTTTTTTGCGGCAATTGCTTCTGTAACTCAATCAATATACTTTATTAGTTTACTTTTTCCATAAATAATTTAGCTTTTTTAACACCACCTCATATATTAATTAATCAAAAGAAATATTACAATCGTTCATAACAAAATTCACCACAGTGCGGTACATCATTAACAAGGATACCGTCCGATCTATTGTCAAAACAAAACTTTGCTTTATGTGATCAAGATATTTGTTTCCATAGTTTGGAGTTTTTTATAGTATAATTTAATGTCCAACTTTGCTAATCTAGTATTTCAAGTATAACACTTCATTACGTGGAGTATTCCAATTATAGTGTCGTGCCCTTATGCCTTTTTGCAAAAAAAGAGAGTATATGTTACATTTATATATAACATTGGTTGACCTTTAAAACACCAAAAGTACGTGATATACACATGGACACCGGGATATTTTTGTCTTGGGTCCGCCCCTGCCTGGCGACCGCGACGCACTAGATCGCGAGGCCTCCTGCCGCGGGGGAGCGAAGTCGCCGAGGCGCCGCCAACACCCACCGTGGTGTCCGGCCCGCCACCACGCTCCGGCCCGGGGGCGCCAGCCCACGCCAGCCCCACGCGAGCGTGAGGGCCTGAGTCCCCGCCGCCACCGGCGACGACCACGGGCGCGAGGCAGCCCCGATGCGTGGAGGCTGGAGCGGACGGGCGGAGGTGGCGCGGCCGGCCGTGGCTGAGCTGGTGCAGGGAAAATGACGAGCTGGTCTAGGCGAGCGGGCGCGTAGGCAGGGGCGCAGCCACGGGGGCGCGCACAGGCGTAGGGCCGCAGCAGCCGGAGGGCCACGGGCGCGAGGCGCAGGAGAGCTGGCACACAGGAAGAAGAAGCAGCCGCAGAGGGCGAGGCGGGGCTGGGTCGGCAGGCATCGGAACCGGGTCGCGGGGCGACTTGAAGAGGTCGCGCGGCCGGGGCGGCTGCTTTGAGTAGCGGAAGCGCCGGCAGGGGCGGCTCGCCGAAGTTAGGCCGCAGGCGCCGAGAAGGCTCACAGAGGCGTCGGCGAGGCGGAGGCACAGCTGATGGAGGCGTGCGGCGACTTATCGCAGGTATGGCAGAGTAAATTGGAGGCGAGGCCGGTGAGCCACATCAGAGGCAGAGGCGGCTCACCAGCGAAGCAGCGCGGAGTGGCGGGTCGCAACGGTAGTTCATGCAAGCCGGTGGCTGTGGCGTTGGTGGCTCGTGGCAAAGGGGGACCCGCGAGGCAAGCCGGTGAGACGAAAATGTGGAGGTGGAAGCCAACTCAGAGGTGACGGCGACTTACAGCACGAGGTACAGCGGCTCAGAGGCAGGTGCGAAGCCAGCTTAGCTGAAGCAATGGCGAGTGGCAGAACCGGCTCAAGGCAGAAGGCTGAGGCGGGGGCGGAAGCTAGCAGAGGCGGGAGGACCCGGCCAGACGGTGAAAGCGGCGTGGTGGCTCTTGGCGCGCCGGCCTCGATGCGAAGCTCCGGCCAGACAATGGAGGGGGCGTGGCGGCTCGGGGCCGCACCGGTAGGGACGGCGGCTCGATGCGACGAAGGAGATGACTCGCAGCCAGGGCTCGGAGCGGCGATCGTGGCAAAAGCGCGACCACGGGGCAGCGGCAGCTCGAGGCCTCGGAGTCGGAGACAGCGGCAGCTCGGAAAAGGCGAGGCGAGTCATAGCAGTGGCTGACGACTTGACGATGGCGGAGGCGGCCTGGAGACAACGCGAGATAGAGGTGGCTCCAGGCGAGGCCACAATGGCGACTTGGTGCACTGGCAGAGGAGAGTCCAGCGAGGCACGGCGGCCCAAATCGGAGGCGGGTCTAGCTCAACGGATGCAGGGCGGGGGCACACGACGGCTCGGAGGTGGCTCGTCGTGGCAAAGGAGGAGCTAGGCGGGTCATGGAAGTGACCCATGGAGACGGAGGGAGTGTCAATACCAGCCCGGGTCGCGCTCGAAACTGGAGCCACGGAGGAGACCAAGGCGAGGCCGGTGGCTTGAAGAGGTGATGCGGTGGGGCCACGGCCTACGAGGCAAGCACCCGGGGGACCCAATCCTGTCCAGTCTCCTCTGTTTCCAAAACCAGCTCTGCCTCTTCCAACCTCGCTCCGCCATCGCCATCCAAGAACCCTGCTGCGCCGATGTCCAGCTTCGGGAACAAGATGGCAAACTTTCCGGTCAGGCCGTTCGCGTTCACTCCGCTCGGTGCCAACATTGAGAGAGGACCAGATCATCGGCTGCAGAGGAGTGTCATGGTGGTGGATGATCCGCCATTAAACCACGACAGGTACGCTCTCATATCGATTCATCCGCCTCCTCCAGATCATCAGAAGAGATTTTGGTTGGAAGAGATTTGCCGCATCATTAGGGATGATTTGGAGTACCCTATTTCAGATGAGTTTATCTATCCGTTTGGCATTGGTTGCGTTGCTTTTGAAGATATGCAAAGCAAAGACGAGGCCATTAGAGAAGGTCCTCATGCTATAGATGATGACTCTTATTTCACCCTCACTCCCCATGATGAAGGCATCAATATGAGGATGCCCGCTTTTCAGTATGAAGTTTGGGTCATGATGTTAGCTTTCCCGATGGATTACATGACAGAGCATTATGTGCATAAGGCTGTATCTAATTTTGGGAACTTAATAGTTTGGCTGAGGCCCAATGAGAACAAAGCCAGAGTCCTAGTTAAATGCCACATTAAGGATATAGCGCAGGTACCACACAGTCTGGTGGTGACTAGAGTTTGCATGCTCCCAGGATTGGGTCGGTCATGGTCTGTTCCAGTTTATGTTTTGAATGGCAGAGACACCGTTCCTGGGTTGGTTGACAATGAGGATGTTCCACCCCTCCTCAATGCATCCCCCCACACCTATGAACTCCCTTACTATACTCTGATGCAGCAAGCCAGGATAAATGATATGGAGGCCCAGCGGGCGGCCAATGAGCAGATGTGGAATGCTGCTGGACATGTGCAAGAAGTTGTTCAGGATAATGGTTGGGCTGCTTGGCTGGTAGTCCCACCTCCTTACACTGGGTTCAGTTTCAGGACGTTCTTTGAGTATGATGGTCCCTCTCTCATGGATGGAGTGCACCAAGAGCATAACATTGTGGACAATCTGTCAGATGTCTGGTCTGAATTTTCTTAGGTTGAAGAGCTCGTTGACAATTTTATTACTGGAATCCCTTCGGCACAGTTTGCGTTTGTTCGGGCAGGAGGTCAATCTGTCTCTTTCCTGATAACTGCAGATGTTGAACTGCTGCGGTGGATTGGAAGCATGCTAAGAAGGATATATACAATGAAGCTACCTCCTGCTGTCCACCCTGAAGGAGCTTATTTGCCACTCAATCCTTTTACTTTCCTGCAGCAGCAGCTACATGGGATTGCCACTGCTCTGATGGACTCGATTTCTCCTGAAGTTGATGTGCTTGGCCTCATCTTCAGTTCTTCCTTGGAGGGTATCATCATTGATTTTGGCTGCAGTGACACTATGGAGGTTTCTGTCTCTGTTGAAACCTCTTCTGTTGATGAACAGAACATGCAGGATTTTTGTTCTGTTGCTGATCACATTAGCTTGTTGCTGTCTAATGAGCATGCACATGTGGACACCGTTTGGTTGCGCCGGAGTGCGCACTCTAACAAGTACGATGGATTTAAAGTGCCGCCGCTGTCTGACAAGAAACTGGTGCAGTCCAAAGTGAAGCCACGCAAAGTTCCTCAGGTGCAATGCTCTTCTTCTGCTACTGTACCATGTGCTTCGGACAAGTCTGGCAAGGTACATAGTGAGATCCCCCCTCCCACACCTATTTCTACCATTCAATCTATTGGTACTAATATGTGTAGATTGCGACCAAATCATTTAAGCAAGCAGAAACTGCTCGCGTCCTTGGAGGCGCAGGAGCGAGACGATCCCGAAGCTGATGCATAAGGCGTGGAAGGTGTTGTGCTGGAACATGCGGGGGATTAATTCCGACCAGAAGCTTTTGGCGTTGCGCAATGCAATTGATAGTAGTGGTTGTTCAGTTATCTGTCTTCAGGGAACTAAGCGTGCCTCTTTTGATAAGTCTTTTGTAAGAACTTTTTGTCCAAAACGGTTCGATAAATTTGAGGTGGTGCCCTCTCAAGGAGCCTCTGGGGGCTTGATCACTTTATGGGATAGTTCGATCTTTATTGGAGATCTTATCTGCTCTGAATCTTTTGCTTTGGGCATTAAGTTTACCTCGTTGCAAAGTTCCAAATCGTGGAACTTGTTTAATATATATGGCCCATGTGATGGTCCTGTTAGGACAACTTTTACTTCCTGGCTGTTCGATCTTGACATTCCAGACAATGAGGACTAGTTATTATGTGGAGATTTCAACTATATCAGGGCCCCAGATAATCGAAACAAGCCAGGCGGGAATGCTAATGACATGTTAACCTTCAATGATTTTATCCAATCTCAAGCCCTAGTTGAACTGCCGATTAAAGGGAGGAGGTTTACGTGGAGTAACATGCAGATAGATCCACTCCTAGAGCAGCTTGATTGGTTCTTTACCTCGGCCAATTGGACCTCTAATTACCCCAACACGACAGTTGCACCTCTCCCCAAACCGGTTTCGGATCATGTGCCGTGTGTGATCTCTATTGAAACTTCGGTCCCTAAGTCTAAAATCTTTCATTTTGAAAACTTCTGGATTTCTCATCCTGGTTTCTTTGAAGTTGTGCAATCCACTTGGGACAAAAGTTGTTTTGCACATAACTCGGCTGCCTTGTTATGCAAAAAATTTAAGCACCTGAGATATGCTCTTAAGAAGTGGAGCAAGAACATCTCCAGACTAAATCTGTGCATTGATAACTCTAATTGGGCTCTTCTTGAATTGGATGGTATTGAGGATTTGAGGCCGCTCACAATCCCTGAGAAGAACTTCCGTGCTATCCTTAAGGAACATTTGGTTGTTCTCCTTGGTTATAAACGTGAATACTAGAGGAAGAGGTACACGGTTCGATGGTTCCAGTGTGGGGGGGACAACACTAAGTTCTTTCACTCCGCTGCGAGTGAGCGTTTCAGAAGAAACTCGATCGCCTCCCTGAAACTATCTGACGGCTGGACTGTTTCTGATCATGCAGGGAAAGCGCTTGAGCTTTACCAGACATACAAAAACAGGCTGGGCAGGGCGGAACCGCATGACATGAAGTTTGATCTCACTCGGCTCATTAAAAAAGTGGAGGGGCTCGATGAGCTGACAAAACCCTTTACACATGAGGAGATAGATAAAGTAGTCCAAGAAATGCCACCAGACCGTGCCCCTGGGCCGTATGCTTTTAATGGGTGTTTTTTAAAATCATGCTGGCACATCATAAAGCATGACTTCTACACCCTTTGTGCCGATTTCTACGATGGAAAGCTGGATCTGCAGAGCCTAAACTCGGGGTTTATCACCTTGATCCCGAAGTCCTACTCACCGGAGACTGCAAACGATTACAGGCCCATCACCCTCCTGAACTGTTGTTTGAAGTTGATAACTAAACTCCTGGATAATCGGTTGCAAAAAGTAATTCTCAAAATCATCCATAAAAACCAGTATGATTTTCTTAAAGGGAGATCGATTCAGGATTGCCTAGCCTGGGCCTTCGAATACATTCACCAATGTCAAGCTTCGGGCCGTGCTTGCTGTCTGCTCGAGTTAGACTTTGCCAAAGCTTTTGACATAATTCAGCATGAACCTATGATTGAAATCATGAGGCATATGGGCTTTGATGAGAGATGGATTGGATGGATCAGAAGTATTTTCTCCACGGGTACTTCGTCCGTGTTGCTCAATGGTACCCTGAGGAAACAGTTCGCCTATCTGTGTGGCGTGAGACAAGGAGATCCGCTCTTGCCTCTAATTTTCGTTCTCGCTGCAGACCTTTTGCAAGCAGCAATCAATGAGGCCCGCAGAGCTGGGCAACTACATCTGCCGATTCCATCACACGATAACAGCTACCCAGTTATTCAATATGCCGACGACACGATCCTGGTGTTTCCAGCTTGCCCTAATCAAGCCCAAGTGCTCAAAAAAAATTTGCTGGACTACGCAACGTCGGTTCGTCTAAAAATCAATTTCCACAAGTCAACGATTGTCCCAATCAACCTAGAGTCGGCGACCACGACTGAGTTGGCAGAGATTTTTGGGTGCGTCCTGGGGCAAATGACATTCACGTATCTAGGGTTACCTATGGGGACAACCCGTCCCACAGTTACGGACTTGTTGCCCATGGTAACCGCAGTGCAGAGAAAAATTCCAGCAGCAGTTTCCTTGCTTGATTATGGCTCCAAGCTGACTCTTCTCAACTCAGTTGTGACCTCGCTCGTGATATACGCAATGTGTTCCATCAAGTTAAACCCCAGGATCGTTGAACACCTAGACAAACTCCGAAGATCCTGTCTATGGCTGAGGAAAATAGAGGATGGCAGCAAAGGCAACTCCCTCGCAGCTTGGGACATGGTTTGCAGACCAAAAAACAAGGGATGCTTGGGAATCATAAACCTCAAAATTCAGAATCAGGGTCTGCTATTGAAACAACTTCATAAATTCTATAAGAAGCAAGATGTTCCATGGGTTCAGCTTGTCTGGAATTCATATTATAGCCATCAAACACCGCATGCAGTGGACCCTTGTGGCTCGTTCTGGTGGAAAGATCTCATGCAGCTGTCTGATATCTACAGAGGGATTACCAGGGCGTCTGTTGGGTCGGGTGGCTCGATCCTCTTCTGGAAGGATGAGTGGAATGATGGCATTTTCCAGGACACATTCCCGAGAGCTTTTTCCTTTACCTGGGATCCAGACGTATCAGTCCGGTCTCTTCTTTCCTTGGTGAGGTTAGGAGATGTGTTTCACCTCCCCCTCTCGATGGAAGCCCAACTTGAGGTAACCAACTTGCAACTGGCCACGTCGGATGTGTCCCTGACTGACAGGGATGATACATGGAATTGTGTGTGGGGAGGAAGTGATTTTAAAGCCACAAAATTTTATGAATATTGCTTCAGAGATGTGCAGGTGGACGAGGCCTTTTGCTGGATTTGGAAAACCAAATGTACCATGCAATGGAAAATGTTCGCTTGGCTGCTGCTGGCTGATCGTTTGAGCACCAGAAATATGCTGAGAAGGAGACACTATAAAATCCAGAACGATGATTATACATGCTTGCTCTGTCAAAACCCACCTGAAGAGGACGTTGCTCACCTCTTTTTTACTTGTCCTTTCAGTAAAAGATGTTGGGACAGCATTGGGATTCACTGGCCAGTCGGGGACTGTAGACTCACATTGCTGCATGCTGGTAAAAACTCTTGGAATGGACACATGTTCATGGAAGTGTTCACGGTGGTGGCCTGGGGGATCTGGAAGGAAAGGAATGATAAACACTTCAGAGGGATCCAACCGTCCTTTACTTCCTGGAAGAACAGATTCAAGCATGATTTTGCTCTTTTGGTCCATAGGGCCAAACAGGAGCATGCTCCTTATATTCTGTCCCTAGTAGCTGCCTTGTAATTTGGGGGATATCACACTGTAACTCTTCTTCTCACCCCCTTTTGTCATGTAGTAGTGACTTGTGTAGTAGGGCTGTAGGTGACTGGACTGATTTGTAGGGACTGTACTAACCCTTTAACACTTTAATTTAAAGTCAGTGGGGACCTCCCCCACTGTCATCAGTTCTAAAAAAACGAGGCAAGCACAACGAAGGACCGGAGAAGGCGAGCAACTCACCTCAAAAGCGGGTCGAGGCTGGGTGGCTCAAACTCCCTGGCGAGGTTAGGCGAGGCGAGGCCGAGGCTGAGCTTGGAAGCGGTGGAGCAGGACCGCGGCAACGCACAGTGGAGGCAGAGGCGTCGAGCAGAAACGCGGTGATTGACGGCTTGAAGCAGAGTCCGGCGGAGGCAACTCACCAGCAGGCATCTACAGCTCGGATTGAGGGAGGCTTGAAATCGTGGCTGAGGCGGAGTCCGACTGAGGCTCGGCGGCTGCTCGAGGCAAACAACGGAGGCCACGAGCGGAGGGCCGACATGGGAGGGCCGGCTCGGTGATGGCGCAACAACATGAGATCCGCGCGGGGCGGCTCAAGGTGGCAGCCTAGGGGAACTGGACCACGGCGGCGACTCGGACAGCTGGGGCGAGCCGGCGATGGGGCGGAGACCTGAATCTGCAACCCTGTCCATTTCGCTAATTTTTTTAAATAATACATTTTTTTATTAATTTGCACAAATATTACGCTGATATGTTTTTTTTAAAATATTATCCGATCAGCCAACAGCTGGCCGACTAAGCCTAGTCATCCAGCAGCGGGCCGACTAAGCCTAGTCATCCAGCAGCGGGCCGACAGGGCCTTATCAGCCAACTGCGGGCCGACAGGTGGTCAATCGGCCACGTGCGGGCCGACTACTAGCCACACCACGTCGCTACGCTGGCTTTTGGCGCGGCCTGGGTCACAGGCGCCCCAGTCGGCCAGCTGCCGACCGATCGGCCAGCTGCTGGCCGATAGGGAGCGGACCCCACAGCGCTGCCTCTTTTCTCCTTCTCCTTCTCCTTTCCTTTTGCCCACCGTGCACGTCTCTCTGTTCTTCCTTCCTCCTCCCTCTTACACGAAATAGCTCCAATTAATACACCAAAATGACCCGGTTTTTTGCGGAATTGGCACCGTAAATGGGTTCTACATAGTTAGGTGAGCCAAAAGAGACCTCGATCTACTGATGGGGTAGCTTGTGGTGGTCGTGGTGAGGATTTTGTTGGAGCATTTTTTCAGCTCGTTGGTGGAGGTTGTGGCAGCGGTGGAGGTGGAGGCGGTGGTGGAGAAGCTGGGGCAGTGTGGTGGAGGTGAAGCTCCGGTAGTTCGGTGGAGTTTCCGGCTCCGGTTCCGGTGATTGAAGGTCACCGTTCGTCGTTCGCGCGCACGCTTCAAGGGTATATTTCAACAAACATTTTATTTTTCGAAGTTGCGTGCAATTATTGTTATTTGCTCCAGTAGTAAACGTAAATATTTAGGTGGTCGTGGTGAGCATTTTATTTTCCACCTCCGTCTGAAGGGGGTTTTATAGGTAGAGAGGAGAAAATGGCGGGAAAGAGCGACTGCGGTATGGCGGGAAAGGGTTGGCGGGAAATGGGTGGCGGGAAACGGGTGGCGGGAAAGAGTTGGCGCGAACATATGGCGGGAAACGGGTGGCGGGAAAGAGTTGGCGGGAACATATGGCGGGAAAATATTGCGGGGAAAGGGTTGCGCGGAATACGTCATAGTTTTTAAAAACATCCGGGGATCGTTCGGGAAAAAAAGATGCACGCACCAGTCGGCCCACAGCAGGCCAATTAGTCCCTGTCGGCCCACTGCTGGCCGACTGGGCCCAACCTATTGGCCGACAGGCCAATCGGCCAGCAGCAAGCCGATAGGATCTCAGTCGGCCTGCTGTGGGCCGACTAGGTCCAGTCGGCCTGCTATGGGCCGACGGTGTATTATTTTTGGAAATAGTTGTTTTGGCATAATATTTGTGCAAATTAATAAAAAAATGTATTATTTAAAAAAAATTAGCGTCCGTTTCCAGGTAATAGGCGTCTTTGGAAAATTCAAGTATGCCTCTTTCTTTCGGGTGTGTCTAGTCACATCTAGATGTGCCATAGTTATTGTACATCTAAGTAACTTAATCAAGCATAAAAAAATACCTACACGAATGTTCATGTAAGATCAATGATACAAGACTTAGATGTGCAAGCAAAACTGCTTTTTTTACCAAAAATGCTAGACGTACAGGCTTTTACAAGTTTCTACAGGCTCCTTCCAAACTTTCTGAACACCCCCTGACTTCAACGGGGGTGGGCCCGTGCCTCTACGTGTAGCAAAGCTCTTCTTTTTCCTTTGCTGTTGATGGTAATTGGTGAACCAAAACGAAACAGCGACTCCAACCATATTGGTTTTGGCGAGTTACCGACGGAAACTTGACACGCCGGGGGCGAAATAGGCCATAGAGGAAGACGATGGTGTTGGCGACTTGTGACTTCTTTTCTGCAGCGAAAAATCCGGGATGACCTTGATGGATTATTGCAACATGTTTTGGTTGTGGCCGAAACGCTCCTGTTGACCTTGGCGACTTGTGGTAGTCATCAGATCGCAACCTTAGTTTTCTTGAACTTTAAATCTCCCAGACTATGAATCTGGACTGGTGAACTGAAAGCTGATGCAGATCCTTTCCAACCGGCTCTTCTTCATCCGGAAATTGTGAACTTCTTTTCGGGGATATACCCCCCGGTCTAACCTGGCCGGAAGTATAACCCGGCCAGACTTGGCGACTCACTAATGACCCGCCCTGACTGGACGACACACTAAGTGACCCGCCTGATCCTGGCGACATATGGGTGACCTGGCAAGCAGATCAGAGGAGCGACATGACCTAGAGGCCCAAGAGGCTCAAGGCCCAGAAGGCCGGCTTACATTATGATAGGCCGGCTTAAGAGGAAGAAAGCAAGACCCGAACTTGTCTTCAACTTGTAAGAAAAGATAGACTAGTCCTAGTCCTACTAGGACTCCACATGTAACCCACCCCTCTAACTCATATAAGGAGGGGCAGGGCTCCCCAAGAGGGGGAAAGCAATAGGAAATAATCTCTAGGGCTAGACACAAATAGCCGGCTTACCGGCGACGCCCTCATGATCATAATGAGACCTAGCCACAAACAGCATATAGGGTTTTTACTGGATGATGTTTCCCGGGGTCCAAAGCTGTCTAAATCTTTGTCTTGTGTGTTGATCCACCTCGTGTCTCTCGATTCCGACCAACCCCTTCAAGCTACCGCATAGATGTGTTGGCCTCACGACTAAGTCCTTGCAAGAGGACATCTGCCGTGACAATTCCACGACAGATGGAGCCCACCGTGGGGCTTGCGCACAGTGGTGTTGAGTTCTTGGAGGGATCTTTTTTATGGGTCGAGAAGTTCACAATTTTCCGGCACAACGAGAGCCAGCGTGGAAAATCCACATCAACTATAAAGTTCATCAGTCAAGATTGACGATACGTTTTGTGGCAGCAGATATGAAATTGAGACTGATTTTAGGGTTACATGTTGTATGGCCGCCTCACGCGTCGTGGTAATCTGATGAGTGCAAGACAAAAGTTTTTGATGACAGCAGATTTTGGGGTTGCGATCGGTTCGCTACTGCAAGTCGCCAAGAAGTCGTGTCAGCAATGTTTCCAACGTTGCCTCCGAGTCGCCACAAGCCCTGTGTTTTTCTAGATCGAAGGAAAATTACGTGTGAAGGAAATTGCATCTACAGCAGTGGATCCGTTTCGACTTCTGAGGGGTTTGGTGATCCAAACTTCACACAAGATTACCCATCCACGGTTCCACAGGTTTCGACCGGGTCTAGGTGGGGCTTGACCTTAGCACTACCATCACGCGCGGTTGATCAAGTCTCTATGGTGATTTGCCAACATGCGCGGCCCGACGAAACTGCCGATTCGCTTCTCAAGCATCAAGATGAGACATCTGATGGGCGATTTGGAGATCGAGGATTCAAACGACTACATAGTCAGGAAAATTTGTCAGGAGCATCGTTGTCAACATCAGGGTCCCTGCGTCTGTGCACCGCCGCCATCGTGAGATCAATCGGATTGAGATCGACTCTGCTGCAAAACTGCTGGATACGGTCATTACAACTGTAAGTCATCGAGACCGACAGGGTTTCTGTTTGAACGTGTGAAAATTACTTAAAGTTGCAGCCGTTCTGACCGATTAGGACAAGAATCAATTGTTGCCGCTGTTTACTCAACATAAAGACCAAAGTCAATTCAACGATCGAGTACTACTTTTTGCTCCTTGCATGTTGAAGCAAATAAAGCAAAGATTCAGAGGTTATTCACGATCAGACCAACCACCATGTGAAAACACAAGGTTTTTTTTTCCAAAACAACCGTGACCCGGAAACAGATTTGGACACCGAGTCATTCTCTGACCTCGCGTCGAGTCAATACTTCAGCTGCTGCGATTCAACCACGGCCGGCGTGCCATTCTGCAGTAATGGCCTCTGCCGGCACACCAAGGCGCCGCTGCGGCCTCGCCTGGAGCCGCCTCCGTCTTGCGTTCTCTCCAGCCACCTCCGCACCCCCGCTGGTGCGGCCTTGTTCCGCCTTGCCTCACGCCACTTCAAGTCATGGCCACGCTGGACATGCTCTGCCTCAGCCGCGCCCTGCTTTGATTGCACCTGCGAGCCGACCTGTATCTGTCGCACGCGACCCGGCCTGCCTTGCCTATGCCGGTTGCCACCGCTGATCCCTGCGCCTGCGCGCCTGAGGCACCTACGCCCTGAGCCACCGGCCGTTTCGGGATGGGGCGGTGGCCGTCTGAGCCTGCAAGCCGTTGGCGAGTCGCCCGACCCTCCTATGTTGGCCTCGGCCTTGAGCCGTTTGCCTCGCCTTGAGCTGTCAGCATTCTTACAGTAGCACAGCCAGGGAACGCAGCAAGAAATAATACAGGAGATCCTAAAGCTGCTTGAGGGAATGTCACCTGCCCCGTGTGGTTATGGTGGTCAGAACATAACAAAGCTAACAATGATTACATTATGTGCAAAGATTCTACATATATGATAATGATTCATTATAAAGGCAGTGCCATGTTGTGTCTATGAAGTGTACGTTAGCATCATCAAGCACCGACATTTGCGCCCGCTTACTGATGGAATAGTTGTGCGCAAGTCGCTACCCGTGCAGCTTAATCTACATCAACCCGCCGGAGCCGCGTTGAGCTGTCTTTGCCACCGGGGTTATATTAAGTCGCCGGTCTGCCTGAGCGGCCGGAACTATATTGTGTCGTTGGTCTGCCGGAGCCACCTATGTCACGATAAACGGGTCATCCGTCGTCCAAGCAAATCAGGTGATATCCATCCAAGTTTGTTTTATTAGCACATGTTGTTTTTGTCAAAGAACAAGTTTATCTTTGCTTTGGTCTGCAATATTGTTTATGCAGGGCAATTATTTATGACAAAAAGTGATATTATACCATGGAGATGGAGGCACGCCAACATCTTTTGGCACAGGTGGTCGTCGTTACTCAACGGACTCCCACACCGGCTTACAACACCGTGGCCGGCTCTCGCGACCGTGCCGGCTTACAACACGGTGGCCGTCTCTCACGACCATGCCGACTTACAACAAGGAGGACAATTTGCCCGTCCGCACCGGCTTATAACGCCACGGCCGGTTCATCTGTCTGTGCCGCCTCAGATGTTGCGGTCGTCTTTACCACCCGTCTCTCACGACCTGGTCTACATCGACACACCGAGCCGCACTTGTCTGGATGAGCTGTTCATTGAGTATGAGCAAGTCACTACTTGGGAAGCCCGGTTTTCTTCCGACAAATTAGCGGCAAATTATCATATATTATCAGCCGCCGTCTGCACTGGATGGTTCAATGGCAGGTGCACAAGTCGCCGCCACTATAGTTTGGTTAACTTCAAACAGCCAGTTGGAAGGAACCATTGGCCGAGTTGCTGACACGACTCATACGGGATCATTTATAACCCGCCGCAGTCACCTCAACCTTCTGTGGATTCACATCGCGTTATCAGCGCCAATGATATACACCTTCTGCTATGGTCAAATATGGAGAATCTCAAGCCAACTCTTCGAGTCATCTTGAGGCTCGGGGGCTACAATGGTATGGCTCGGCAAAATTAGCCGGTTTCAATGGATTCAAAAACTCCGGGTCATTGGAGGGAAGGTAACCTGGTTCCAAAGGCTACCGCTATATTGGTGAAAAATTTAAAGGCCGTCAGAATTCCGGCTTAAAAAGAAGGACTCCGGTTTAAAATCCGGTTCAAGAGACATCTCTCTACCACAAAGCACTGACACTCTTAATATCTGGTTTAAAAACCGGTTCAAGGGAAATTTATTTACCGCAAGGCTTTGAAGCTCTCAAATCCGGATCAAATCCGGCTCAAGGCAAATTTATTTCTCTCAAAGTTTTGAAGCTTTCAAATCCGGTTTAAACTTCCGGTTCAAAAAGAATTAATCTCTCGCAAGTTCGAGTTCTCAGAAAGATTAAAGGGTGCCAAAAAGAACTGGCTGCCATGATGCGCGGTTCAAACATAGGTATCATGCCTTACGGCTTATCTTATTATGGTCAGTTGGGGGCTTCCTGTTCAAACATAGGTCGTATTCAAACCAAAGAGAACATAGCTGTCGATACCCTTTTGATTAGCAAACTGCTGAACCTACTTGGGGGCTTCTTGATCGTATCCGAATCATAGCTTAATCCCTTTGGGAATCGACGTGGATCATATTCGAATCAGCGTCGTTAAACAACTTTTAAGGTCATTTGGGGGCTTCCTGTTCAAACATAGGTCGTATTCAAACTAAGGAGAACATAGCTGTCGATACCCACTTTGATCAGCAAAGGCAACGCCACTGGGGGCTATATGATTGTATTCAAATCTTAGCTTAACCCCTTTGGAATGGTTTACTGATCGTATTCGAATCAGAAGCCTCAATTTTTTTATCTGTTTTTATAAAATCACAAGTATTTGAGTTGTCACAAATATCTTATGTGCCGGCTTTTACAGAGTTGAGTTATCAACTTCACTGTCCAGGTCACATAAACCGGCGGTATCATTCAAAGGATCATAGGGATCTTGTGATCTACTTGTGTGCAGGATAAGACTACATTTGGGTGGTTACCCGCCCTTGCTTTTGACGTTAAGTCGCCAAGGTGTATGTTGTTTAAACTCTATGCAAGATTTGCAGAACTATGACTTATATAAATGCTTCAGTCCAAGCTCATCACTAAAATTGGTGTCTCAAAAGGGTTATCAATTATTGATTTTCTCAAGGGCTAGAGGCCACCGGGTTACAAAAATTCCGGCTTACAATGAATGCGCATTAAGTCGTCATCGGCCAAGAGCCGCCAGGTATTTAAACTCTGGATTTACTTGTCAACCGATGAGGTATTTAAATCTTTAATAGCCAAAACTGGCTGGATTTTCATGATGATATCGAATGATTGAGGTTTTCATACCGAATTATATTATTCAAATCTTTAATAGCCAACATGGCTGGATTCTTATTATGGTAATCAATAGCCAATATTATGATGGAGGTCTTCAAGGTCGCTTCAGCGCAATCGCTATTATTTTATTAATGGATATGATTTATTCTACAATGGAAGGAATAGTCCCGAGTCGGTGCAGGCTTACGACCCGGCACTTGGGGGCTACATTATTCAAATTGAGGTTACATCAAATATGCAAGTCTCATGTCGCTGCAAGCATGCACCATGACACTTGGGGGCTAATGCAAAGTCATTTTTGCTCACCTCATTGAAGACCCGACTCATCACATCGTAATGAGCCGGCCCTTGGGGGCTACCAATTGCTCCTGTCAACAATTTAAGGTACACAAGTCTTAATCCATTATATTGAAAGGTCCACTACTCAGTTGATAGAGTACAAAGCTCTTAACCTTATGGACGTGGGTTCGAGCCCTATGGTGAGGGTTACATCATATGATATTATTTTCAATGAAGTATATATAAAGTCCCAGCTCAGTATTATCTTACTAAGCCGGCCCTTGGGGACTACATGTTGCTGTTCAAGTCTACATGATCATATTTATGAAGTCCCTCCTCATTATTGCATAATGACCCGGCCCTTGGGGGCTACACTGGTTGAAATTTTACGAGCATAAGGCAATTACAAGTCCCAGGTTGCTGCAAGCATGACAACCCGGCACTTGGGGGCTACATATGTGGAATATTCAGTTTTATGACTAATGATTGATATGAATAACCCGGATTTCTTCTAGGTTGCAACACTTATATTGAAGCAAGTCTTAAGTTATCACTATGTTCTCCTCTTAAGACTTGGGGGCTACAGGTATTATGCATATAAAGAAGGAACATCTTCAAAATTCTCAGCTTTGAGTCAATCAGGAAGATCAATTACATGACCCGGTGTCAATAACAATTATGACTCAACATCATCAGTTTTTTATAACCCGGAGATTTTGGAAATTATAACTCGGCAAGATCTACACCTTTAAGCCTATTGAAAATCAGATAAGTATTTCAAGACTTATATTTTTTAAGCCGGCGCTTTGGAAGCCGACTCAAACGGATTATTTGTTTACAATATTTCTTCTACAAGCAAATTGATTGTGAAGCTGGTCTATTGACCCAGATTTTCTAGAAGAAGGAAATGACAAGGACTTAAGTATGTTCAGGTGCCGGTTTACAAGAATTCTTAACCCGGAGCACAACCTGTCAAATTTGTTCTTGTGTTTATTTTGCAGCATAAGTTTACCATGGATAAATCCAAGCTAAACTTGGGGGCTAATGTCGGGGATATACCTCGCGGTGTAACCCGGCCGGAAGTATAACCCGGCCGGACATGGCGACTCACTAATGACCCGCCCTGACTAGACGACACACTAAGTGACCCGCCCGATCCTGGCGACTTATGGGTGACCTGGCAAGTGGATCAGAGGAGCTACAAGACCTGGAGGCCCAAGAGGCTCAAGGCCCAGAAGGCCGGCTTATGTTATGATAGGCCGGCTTAAGAGGAAGAAAGCAAGACCCGGACATGTATTCAACTTGTAAGAAAAGATAGACTAGTCCTAGTCCTACTAGGACTCCACATGTAACCTGCCCCTCTAACTCATATAAGGAGGGGCAGGGCTCCCCAAGAGGGGGAAGCAACAGGAAATAATCTCTAGGGCTAGACACAAATAGCCGGCTTACCGGCGACGCCCTCATGATCATAATGAGACCTAGCCACAAACAACATGTAGGGTTTTTACCGGATGATGTTTCCCGGGGCCCGAAGCTGTCTAAATCTTTGTCTTGTGCGTTGATCCGCCTCGCGTCTCTCGATTCCGACCAACCCCTTCAAGCTACCGCATAGATGTGTTGGCCTCACGACTAAGTCCTTGCAAGAGGACATCTGCCGTGAATATTCCATGACACTTCTCGAACCCTGTGAAAAATCCCTTCAAAAACTCAACACCACCGTACGCAGGCCCCACGGTGGGCGCCAACTATGATGGTTTCGTCACGGCAGATGTCCGAGTGTGAGGACTTAGTCGTGAGTCCAACACAACTAGGTAGTAGCTTGAACGGGGTTGAGTGAGACGAGAGATGCGAGATTTTACCGAGGTTCGGCCCCTCACGGTGGAGGTAAAAGCCTACATCCTACTTGATTATATTGGTTGAGTATCAATTACAAGGGTGCTATTTTGCTGCCTCTATCTCGAGAGTTATCAAAACATCTGTCCCGAGACCTCTTGAAACGCCTGTCTCGAGACTTGTCTATCTAATTAGGACTTAGCCTATTTCTGGCTTATTATCACGGGTTTCTTAACCCCTGGGCTTCTCTCCGTGGGCTTCTAAACACCTGGTTAAGTAGATGCCGGGATCGGATCCGGGTTACAATCTGTGGGGTTACAACTGTCTGTCGGGATAGGATCCGAGTTACAATCTGTCGGGTTACAACTGTTTGCCGGGTTACAATCTGCCGGGCGGCTTACCTTCATGGCTTATCTTCAGGAATCATCTCCAAGACTCATCTCTGGGACTCATCGTGGCGGGTTACGATGGCTAGTTAAGATGGTTGCTTAAGTCCAGAGAGGACTTAACATGGCTGCTTAAACCCAGAGATGACATAACATCAGGGCGACTTAAGCCCAGAGATGACTTAATGTTTGGGCGACTTAAGTCTAGAGATGAATTAACGTCAAGGCGACATAAACCCAGAGATGACTTAACGTCCTACTTAAGCCCAGAGATGACATAACATCAGGAGCCGGGTTTAGCCGCGGGTAATTCTCCCGACAGAGCTGTTGATAGACATGGAGAAACGCTCGCAAGGCCTTGTGGCCAGGTGGTAGTGGTAGACGTGGATGTCATGTCGCACACACAACTGGGTGAAGACAACCTTCTGATCTTGCCCAACACTACCGTTGGTGAACTCAAGGTCTAAGCCGACCACTTGGTACTTGTCCTCAGCAAGCAACTGCTCCATAGTTTGGATGGAGCTCTCCACCGAGACCGGCTCATTCGTACACACCACCAAGAGGTCCTTCCCCCTCACGTGGGTGTCCACTATGTGATGCATGGTGAACTGCCCCCCGTTGTCGGTCGCTAGGATCATCATTGGAGCCACAGGGAGCGCCATTGGAACCGTTGGATGTCCTCTCTGTATGTGTCGTCGTGGGTGCGCTTATTGTGTCGTGTGGCACAAGAGATGAAGGTAAATGTCCACAGGAATAAATGGGGGGCGGGGGCCTAGATTCTCAACGCGTCCGCATGGCAGTTTTCATAGCGGGTAACTGCATCGTGGCGCCGCACCTTATGCAACCACATGCATAACAGCAACACAAACGTATGTGATCGTGCACTGGCCCAAACACTGGCAATGTGCATGGAGGGATGAGGGAAGAGCGCGCAGAGGGACGCGAGAGCAGAGCGTGCGCGGTGGGACACGAGCAGAGCACGTCGTGGCCGCCTCAACCGCGAGCAACCACACGCATAGAGCAGTTGAACACGCAGGGAATGGTCGTCTACAAGCCGGCCGACAGTTGCGATGCTGCATAGAGAGCAGCCGTGTGCTACTACCTCCGTCTTGGTCTATCAGTCCCCTTTATATTCTGTGCCACATTTTCACCTTAAATTTAACTAACAAAATGTTAATGCATGTTATAAAAATTATATAATTGGAAACTATGTTCAAACTGAATCCAATGATATAATCTTTGGCGACATGCATTCATATTTTATTAGTTAAATCTCTAGTCAAAATTTGGCACAAAAATACAAAGACGACTTATCAATCAGGGCGGGGTAGTAGCCTAGTAGGTAGTTAAATTGCAAATGTTTTTATTACCGTATAGTTACATGTCCTGTCACCCTCCTCTCGCACATCTTGTCACCCCGCTGCAGTTGACAGCTTCGAGCGCAAGCTTGAGCAGTGCATGCGGCCGTTCTTTTGGCCAAATGGTGGCTCAAGGTGGCGGCAATGAATCGTCGGTGAGCCTTTTCCCGTGGAACCGCGCAGGTTCCCGCGCAAGCTTCCTGCCTGACTCAGCGAAATCCCCCAGAATCCCAATGCTTACGGACCTGCTATATAAACCTGTCGCATTTCTACTCCCTCCCTGTAGCTTATCTCGTCTGCTTCTCCAACAATCGCCAATGGCACGGGTCCGTCGTCATCTCTTAGTCACTCCACCATTATCAAAGGACAGCTCCAACTGGGAGGCTACACAGCGGCGATGGTGCAGTCCCCGCGTAGTGTAGTGCGCGTGGCGTCTCTGTTGGGTGTCCAAGCAATACCCACCACACGATCCGTCGCCGCTGCCCGTCGGCAGCTGTTGCTAGCCGCCATTGCCGCCACCCCACCGTTTGCCACCGTGGCCGCCACACCATCGTTGAAAGCCACGTCCATCGCCTACTCCGCCGGTGCGGCCCGAAGGCGAGAGGTGGCCATCGTGGCCGCCACCCCACTGTCGGCCATCGTGGCCATCACCCGCTCCGCCATCGCGGCCCGAAGGCAGGAGGTGGTGGTCATGGCCGCCAGCCCACCGTCAACTGACGGGGTCATCACCCGCTCCGCCACCACCGCCCGAAGGTGGGAGGTGGAGGTGGAGGCCCGCACGTGCGTCAGCGACCTTGCACTCTACATCGAGTTCCTGCGGGAGAAGGAGGAGCGCCTCGTCAAGCACGCAAAGATCCTTACCGCCGGCGTGGCCGCACCACATGCCGCCGCAGAGGCAAGTAATTAGGAGATCTACGAGGAGTCATGTTACTTCGAGAGGGGTCGTCTGGAGCGGCAGAGGGAATTCGAGGTGAGCATCGTTGATGGTGCAGCAGCGGTAGGCACCGTATTGTAGTTGCCTAGCTCGTCGGTAAGATCCTCCTCCTCTACCTCTTACTGAGCATGCTGGAAGTAGTACAAAGCCCCTCCGTAGTAGTAGCATTTGGGGGCTATTTTGTTTAGTTCATCTGACTATAGATGTGGTTGAACTGTACAACGTACTTAAAATTAGCTGGTATATAAAGTTAAACTAGCTATTTCAGTACGTGGTTGGCAAAATTTGGGGAAATTTTTGTCCGGTTTAGCTGTCGAGTTGAACTGTTTGTATAAAGAATGACTGCTTAATCTATGAATGAAGTCTATGCTTAATTACTGAATTTTAGTTGCAAAGCTTAGATAGTGCTAGTGATTTTTAGCTGTATATTTTGACAAATGGCAGTATTACAAGGTTGGCAAAGGGCAATGTTACTAGATCAACAAATGTCAATCTTTTTAGTTTGACAAATGGCAATATACCCAATATGACAGATGCAAATCTTACCAAATTATTTGTACATGGTTGCACACGGGTCATCCGAAAAAACCGTTTGCGTTGAAGAGATGTACAAATCCCGCGTGCCAGATTTTCTCTTGGCTTAGGGGTGAAGGAACCATAGCTCTCACTTTGCATACCATATACAATCTAAACTGTTTGTGATGAAGGGATGCACAAATGCTGCGTGGCAAATTTTTCCCTTTGCTTACTAGTGAAGACTGTAGCTCTCGCTGTGCATATGGGTGTTCTATCTAAAACATTTGCGATGAAGAGATCCACAAATCCTGCTCGGCACATTTCCCCTTGGCTTATTGGGGAAGCTGTCGGTTTGCATACGGGTGTTCTATCTTAAATGTTTGCGATGAGTATTTTAAATTTAAAAACTATTGACGTTTTTTTAAATCGTTTGATAAGTTTGTACATTCAGAGAGAAGAATGCAAGTTTGCTCAAACCATATGTTTTGTTCAGTCACACTGCGACTTTATATTCATATGATCGAAATACAGTATTAAACCCAAAAAACTAATTTTGGCGGCGGTGGAGCCGGCGTGCCATGCTAGCATTGTCGTTGTCGTCCTCTCCTCTGGGACGCCGTTGTTGAAGTCGTCAAGGCAGCATAAAATGTTCTTCACTTGGAAATCAAACATTTCATCGTCGCGCGATCGAAGGGCGGGGCGTGGGAGGACGACAACTTGCGGTGCTGTGAGATAACAGTCGGCGGCGGCGTCCCATAACGCGAAGGGGGACGCGCGCACGAGCACGGGCACGACGGGTGCAGGAAAACACACGGGGATAGATGCCGCGGTGGGTGCAGGATCACGCACGAGCACGGGTGCTGGCGCTGGCATGTACACGAGCCCGCATGGGTCTGAGGCGGCCTTGCTGATGCCCGTGGCTTCCAGCTCTGCGATAGTGCTCGGCGACCAGCCCATCAATGCTACGGGGATGGTCGCTGGCGCGGGCGCGAGGATGGGAATTAGGACGAGCACGGGGGCAGCAACCGCCGCGGCCAGCTGGTTCAGGACCATGTCCATGAGGCCCAATTCCTCCTTATTTTCTATCTCATCCAGCTTGGAGTCGACTTCACCAAACTGGAAAATTACTGGAAGATGATCCTTCTGTGCCATGGCGTTGGTGGAGGTCTGAGTGACAAGAATGGGAGGCGAACAGTAAGGCCGCCAGTATTAAATTGTGGCGCAGGCACCATTAATGGAGAGAATGCGAGCAAGGCGGACAACCATGAAAGTCAAAGGGCTCGCTTCCCACTTAGCCTGCACAGCATACAACTCGCACGCTTCCCTGTGAGCCTGCCCATTGGAGGACAGCTTGCATGCCTCCCGGTCAGCCTGCACGGCAGACTGCGCTCGCATGCCTCCCGTCTACTCAAGAAGCTTTCTACACGACACCTCCTAGCCATTAAAAGTGTGATGTGTGGTGTCACATGAATGGTTAACAGAATGCCCATGATTTAAATTATACAAACGTTTGAAATGATAAGGTGGCAACTACTTGTTTCAAAATGCGTTGATGGTTGTTCATTCGAGTGCGCCTTCTCTCAAATTGGACACGAAAAATTCCACGGAATGTCGGGTGCCATTCCATGATAGCATGCCATGTTTGATGAAATTCACACGAGTTTTGGATTTACTAGAACTTAAAACAAAGTATCTCAACATTTTGCCCGCAAGCAACGGTGCCTTGGTGTTTGAATTTCATTCTCATTTCTTGCATGGGACCTAAGCATGCACCCAAGGACACAGATTTGATTTTTGAACCGATTTTTCTACATTGGAGCATGTGCATGTAGTTCAAATTTGAATTATGCACATAAAATGTTTAAAAAACAAAGTTATTGTATAAAAATGTTCGAACGAACCCCAAAAAATTCCAAATTTTAACACGACACTCTTGTTGCTCTATGTTGCCAGTAGGACAAAATTTGAAAGCAAGAGGAGGCAATGAATATCATTTCATCCACGAAGGAGGCACATTCCCTACCGAAACCATGAGGCTTGTAGTGAGAAGCTCTGGTTTGTGAGAAGTTTATACCCAAACCTATCCCAAATGGGACAATGTTTTTACCACAGCATGTTGATGTCTTTTCATGATAGCATGCCAAGTTTCATGAATTTCATACGAGTTTTGTATTTACTAGAATTTTAAAACCATGTATCTCAATGTTTGTGGCCAAGCGACGGTGCCCTGGTGTTTGAAATTCATTCCCATTTCTTGTATGGGACCTAAATATCCAACGAAGGACACACATTTGATTTTCAACCCATTTATATGCACTGGAGCATGTGCCTGTAGTTCAAATTTGAATTATGCACTTAAAATGCCTAGAAAACTCAGTTAATATATAAGAATGTCCAAACGAACCCTGAAAAATTCCAAAATTTAACATGACACTCCTGTGGTTCTATGTTGACAAAAAAATTGAAAGCAAGAAGATGCAATGCATATCATTTTGTCCACAAAGATGACACGTTCCCAACCGGAACCATGAGGCTTCTTGTGAGAAGATCTGGTTTGTGAGAAGCTTATACCAAAACCTACCCCAAATGGGACAATTTTTTACCACAACATGTTGATGCCATTCCATGATAGCATGCCAAGGTTCATGAATTTCAGACGAGTTTTGGATTTACTAGCACTACAAAAAAAGACACATCCGTGAAATTTTGGGCCGAACGAATTTTTTTTCTATCATACATATGACACTTCTATGACGATAATTGTGAGAAAACCCAGTATCATCATAGATGTGGTGGGCTCCTACTTCTATGACAAAAAATCATGACAAAAAATCATGACAGAAAACCCGGAGATGGCAGTTGCATGACATTCTTTGGGCCGTCCATGACGGAAAAAACTGCGGTAAAAGCGAGGGGGAGGAAAATTTCGGGGATTTCCCGGTTACGGTAGAAGGTCGGGGGCTGAGCGATGCGCGTTTCTCTCGTATACGTATGCGCATGTGTGCGAGGCATTGGCTCTAACTGAACCCGAGCGAGGCGTTGGGCTCTAACTGAACCCGAGCGATTGCACTCCAGGCTACGCGTTACTGAACCCGAGCGATCGATCGATGGCTGTTAACTGAACCCGATCGAGCGATTCCTTCGCTACTGCTGCTAACTGAAGCCGATCGATGCTGCCTCTGGGATGAATAGTGAGCGTTGCGGGGGGGGGGGGGTTGGATGAACAGTAAGCGGTGGCGTTGCCTCTAGATGAACAGGACCCCGTGGTGTGGTGGAGGGCTGGATGAACAGTAGAGGGTGGAGGGGTGTCCGTGGAGGGGTGGTTGAACAGGACCCTGTGGTGTGGAGGGCTGGATGAACAGTAGACGGTGGAGGGGTGCCCGTGGAAGGGTGGTTGAACACGACTCCGTGGAGGGCTGGATGAACAGTAGACGGTGGAGGGGGTGGTTGAACAGTAGCCGGTGGAGTACCGCGCGGTGGAGGCTGGATGAAGAGGAGCCCGTGGAGGCTGGAGGACGTCGACGGTGGAGATGAACAGTATCCCGTGGAGTCCCGTTTTGTGGTACGCCACACCCCTCCCGATGAAAAGGACCCCATTTCGACCGTAGCGCTCCAACACAAGTCCGTTTCGTCCGTTTTGCGGTACGCCATACCCCTGTCAATCAACAGGACCCCCGTTTCGACCGTAGGAGGTCCGTTTCCTCCGTTTTGCGGTACGCCACACCCCTCCCGATCAACAGGACCCCCGTTTCGACCGTAGGAGGTCCGTTTCCTCCGTTCTGCGGTACGCCAGGCCTCGTTTCCATTGCCTGTTCCGTCCAAGCCCTCCCGATGAACACGACCATGCATTCCGTTCTGACCTAGCAGGTTGGCTCCCACGCGTTCTGTTGCCTCCCGATGAACACGACACATTCCGTTGCCTCCCGATGAACACGACGCATTCCGTTGCCTCCCGATGAACACGACACATTCTGTTGCCTCCCCATGAACACGACGCATTCCGTTGCCTCCCCATGAACACGACGCATTCCGCTGCCTCCCCATGAACACGACGACGACGCTGTTTCTCCGTTTTGACCCAGCCATGTACACGAGCCCTGGCCGTACGTATGCGCGAGTAGGCGTTCGAGACCCCGCCCGTATATACACATATGTGGCCGTATTTTCTTTCTTGCACCCTGGCCGCTGGACGTACGTGTACATGCTATGTGCGCGCCTCTACTACGACACGTGCGCGCCTCTATATCGACCAGTATGTACGTACACGTTCGCGACCAGAATGACAACGCTACGTACGCTTCGACCAGGTGGGTCCCGACTGTCAGGCACTTCCTTGCATGCGAAGATGTAGCTGGTGGGTCCCAGCAGTCAGGGCGGCGAATCGTTTTGTTTTTTTGCCTAGACGCACTTCCTTGCGTGCAATGGTGTAGCTAGTGGGTCCTAGCAGTCAGGGGGGAAACGTTTTTTTCAGGAAATACGGTGGCCCGTCCGGTGGGTCCCCGCTGTCAGGTGGAGGAATAATTATTTTGCGCATAATAGGGAGGCACTTCCTTGCTGCGGCCGTGGACCCAGCTGTCAGCGTCTCCATGCACAGTACTCTTCCGATGGAAGTCGGTCGTTGACCACATTGACCACGCCGCGCCGAGAGCACCACGGCGGTGGACGACGGCGAGGCCTAGGAAGGGGACGACACAGAGGCAGGGAATACTCGGCAGTTGTTTTCCACGCCGAGGGGACTACGACTGTATGAGGGTTTACTGGTTCGTCTGCCATCGCCGGAGTATAACATCAGGTGTGGGTGACTAGAGGGATGGCTAGGCCAGCGATGGGAGTACGGTGGGGCTGTGAGGCCTGCCCGGCAGCACAGCCGGCCGCGGGGAGGAGGGAGCAGGCAGTCCCACCGGCGCTTGTTTGAGCGGCTAGAGCAGGAAGAGCAGAGATTGAAGAAGCACGACAGCTGTTGGATGGACATCCAACAGTCAGTGCGTGTGCGTCAACCTTTTTTAGGAAAGCCTCAAATCTGTGGAAAACAGCATACAACCCATCTGCCATTATTTCTAATAATCTACAGCCCATTTGCTAATTCTTAAGGTTTTTTGGAGCCTATATTCTTTTTGTTAGCATTACAGCCCATATTGTGGCCATGGTTAAAAAATTATATGAAATTTTGCATATTTCGGTGCGGTCCGAACTGTTTTTAATCCCGAAATTTCGACTCACATTCAAACTGATTTTAAAAATAAATGTATATCAATATAAAATCTAACAAATTGTCCATGCATAAAAATTAATGTAATTTAAAATCTTGAAATGAAAAAAATATATTTGAAACTAATTGCCGGTTTGATGTGTTTTAAAAATGTACATCCCATTTCTCACTACTGATGGGCCATTTTCTCGGCCAGCCGAATGAAAGCTCTCCTCGCCTTGAAAGATGCGCAGCCCAACAGGCCTGACAAAGCGACTTACTTGGAAAATCCCAAAAAAACTGGGTTGTGGCGATGGACCCAACTGTCAGCCTCTCCACGTACAGTACTCTTTCGATGGAAGTCGTTCCTTGACCACGTTCACCACGCCACGCGGAGAGCACCACACCGGTGGACAATGGCGAGGCCTAGGAAGGGGACGACGCGGAGCCAGGGAAGACGTGGCAGTGGAAGCCCGCACGGAGAGGAGTACGAGGGTTCACTGGTTCGGCTGCGATGTGAGGATGCCGTCGCCGCAGGGCCTGGCCAGCGGTGGGAATAGTAGGCGGTGGTGAGGCCTCTGCGGCAGCACAGCTGACCACGGGAGGCAAGAGCATGCGGCACGACCGGCGCTGCTTTGGGCGGCTGGAGCAAGAAGACCAGAGGTTGAAGAAGCACTACAGCCGTTGGATGGACATCGTACGGTCACTGGAGCAAGAATCATTCATATTGACTAAGTTGATAAAGCCCTTCGTCCCCGTCAACTTAGTAGGCCCACAAGTCAGCCTCCCACCAAGGTGGGTCCCAGCTAGCCTGGGGAGTATTCATTTTTGTGTGCGTAATAATGTGGCACTTTCGGTGGGTCCGAGCTAACAGCGGGGGGAACATTTTTTTGCGAAATACGGTGGCCTTATCGGCGTTCTGGGAACGGGGGTCCCCAGACTTGCCTGCCTGCGGCCTGCGGCGTGGCTCAAGTGGGGGCCCAGCGCGGCCCATCTTCATCAGCTCAAGCTCAAGACCCTCGCGAGGGGCCAAGCCTCGCGGGGCGGAGGACAAGAAGCTTCCTCAAGAGCGGCCTCCTCAGGCAGGCTCGCGAGAAGGCGGAGAGATCAATGCAATGGTACCTCGCGAGGATCCCGCGACGCAAGCCATGACGATCAATGCTAGGCGGGCGCCAACCTGCGCAGAGTCCTTTTTTCCCCTTTGGTGCAAAGGGGGCAAGCACAGGCCGAGGCATCAGGCAAAGGTTACCATTCCGGTGCAACGAGACCAAGACCAGCCGAACGGCTGGACAGAGGTCACCATGGAGCCCAAGACGGCGTCACCACCTGTGCTTTTTGCAGCCGAAGACCACCTTTGGTCAGGATAACTTGTACTAGATGTTCCCCTTCAAAATGGCCAATTGTTGGCGCCCTTCCAGCTCAATTATTCGGGGAGAGGCCTAGGGCCTCTATAAATAGAGCTAGCCACCACAGAGTAGAGGCATCAAGCCATAGGCAAGGAATTAGGTAGAGAGACTAAGTAGAACGCATAGCCTCAGCTCAAGAACATCCCTCGCGAGGCTGTTCTTCCTCTGTACTGTTCATCATCAGCCCGAGAGGCAATCCACCACACCACACACTGGAGTAGGGTATTACACCACGACAGTGGCCCGAACCAATATAAACCTCGTGTCCCCTGTGTTGTTCGTTGTTTTCATCTTAGTTCGCATGAGAGGATCGGACGTAGATCGGTAGGGGAGAGATCTCCGCACACACCCCAGTGTTCGAACCTCAAGGGTCTGCTGGAACCCGAAATCCGACATTTGGCGCGCCAGGTAGGGGTGCGTTGGAATTCCTCCTTCCGACGACCCGCTCTCCGCCAACACCATGCTCCGTCCCCATGGCCGACAACGCGCCGCTGGCCCGGGCAGCAGACGCCAGCGCAGGGGCCAGGGGGCTCCCGGCCTTGGCCCCCACCCCACGACAGGTGCAATGGCCGCACAAGTTCAAGCCCAAGATGCCGCCGCGCTACAACGGTGCGGCGGACCCGCTGGTTTTTTTCCTGCTTGCGTACGAGGAGGCCGTCCTCAGAGCTGGGGGCGACGACCGGGTGATGGCCAACTGGTTATCCATGGCCCTCACCGGTGTCCCGCGCATGTGGCTCTTCCACCTACCGATGGCTTCCGTGACCTCTTGGGAAGAGCTACACAGCCTCTTCCTCGCTCGCTTCGCCGCGCCAGCACCGCTCGTCGTCGCGGCCCTCCTGGGTGGCTCCCGAGCACCTCCCTCGAGTCACCAAGGCAAGCCATTCGCCCGCCAGATCAGCGCCGCCTCCAAGCGTCAAGAAGCTCCCCCGGGCCGAGCGGCGCCCGAGGCCGACCTGACTTTCAACTCGGGAGACCACCCCTTCAACCCCTCCGGCTCGGGAACGCTCCCGATGCTGTGCACCCCCACCATCTGCCAAGTAGCCGTCACCAGGACCCTCATCGACGGTGGTGTCGGCCTCAACGTGCTCTCGGTTAAGGCCTTCAGCCTCCTGCACGTACTACTGGAGCGACTCCAGCCCAGCAGGCCCTTCACAAGCGTCGGAGCCGGCTCCACCGCTTCCTTGGGGAAGATCCGCCTCCCAGTGACCTTCGGCACCTATGACAACTTCCGCATGGAGCTGATCGAGTTCGACATCGCCCCCATCGGCCTCCCGTACAACGCCATCCTCGGCTACCGGCCTTGGCCCGGTTCATGGCGGCAACTCACCCGACATACAACCTCATGAAGATGCCCGGGAGCAGCGGCGTCCTTACCATGCCAGGGGATACAAGGGATGCGCTGCAGGTGCTCCAGCTCACCTTCAGGGCGACCGCGGTGGCGCAGCCCGCCGGCACCGATGCCCTCGAGCCCAAGGGGGCTGCGCCAGCTAAAAAGAAGCATTTGTTCACCCAGGACAAGGCAGAAACCAAGAAAGTACCGGTCGACAAGGACAGGTCGACCGACGCCACCTTCATCATAGGAGCCAATCTCGAGCCCGAGCAGGAGAAGGCCCTAATCGGATTCCTGCGCACGAACAAGAGGGTGTTCGCATGGGAAGCTGATCAGTTAGCAGGAGTCCCAAGGGCTGTGATCGAGCATCACCTCAACGTGTGCCCCAACGTATGCCTCATGAGGCTGAAGGCAAGGAGGCAGTCCACTGAGAAACAGGCTTTCATCATTCAAGAGACCCGGAAACTAGAAGCAGCAGGGGTTATCCTCGAGGTCCGCTACCCTTACTGGCTAGCTAATCCTGTTATCGTGCCAAAGAAGGGGGAAAGGAGCACATGTGTGTCGACTTTACCAACCTCAACAAAGCCTGCCCGCAGGACCCATTTTCGCTCCCCCGCATTGACCAGATAGTCGACTCCACCATAGAATGTGACCTGTTGTGCTTCCTGGATGCCTTCTCGGGCTATCATCAGATCAAGAAGGCAGTGGAAGACGTGAAGAAGACGGCTTTCCTAACCCCGTGCGGGGTATACTGCTATACGTGCATGCCATTTGGGTTACGCAACGCAGGCGCAACCTTTCAGCGGTTGATGCACATCGCCTTAGGCCGGCAGCTCGGGAGGAACGCTGAGGCTTACGTCGATGACATCATGGTGAAGTCTCGGGAGGCAAAAACCTTGATACAGGACCTAGATGAAACCTTCACGAGCCTCGATGAAGTGGATCTACGGCTCAACCCGGAGAAGTGCGTGTTCGGAGTCCCCTCAAGCAAGCTCCTGGGTTTCCTCGTGTCCCATAGGGGCATCGATGCCAACCCGGAGAAGGTCAAGGCGGTCGAGGACATGAGCCCGCTGACGACCCTCAGGGAAATGCAGAAGCTCACTGGGCGCAAGACTGTGTTGGGGTGCTTCATCTCCAAGCTGGGGGAACGAGCGCTTCCCTTCTTCAAGCTGATGAAGAAGAAGGTCCCCTTCGAAAGGACTGAAGATGCCGACACGGCATTCCAGGATCTCAATAGGTACCTTACCAGCCCTCCAGTGATGGTAGCACCACGCCCTCGGGAGCCCCTAGTGCTCTACCTTGCGGCCACCCCCTACTCCGCTAGCGCAGCCTTGCTGGAGGTCAGGGAGGAGCGCCGAGCAAGGGCCACATCAACCGCCCAGAATGAGGCAGAGGAAGGCCAGGAGGGCCTCGCGAGGACCACAACCGCAGCCGGAGAGGAACAGCCGCACCAGGAGAGCACACCTGGGGGAGGAGAGGCCTCTTCAGATGACCAAGCGCTGAGGGTTCCATCGCCTTAGCAGGCGCCCCGACCTCTGGAGGACGCACGCTGCGTAGGCACCCTCAATCTCGTCGAGCATCCCGTGTACTTTGTCAGCACGGTGCCGCGGGACACGAGGGTGCGGTACCCCATGCCTCAAAAGCTCCTCTCCGCGCTATTGGTGGCCTCACGCAAATTGCGGCACTACTTCCAGGGCCATCCCATCAAGGTCGTCTCTGCATACCCCTTGGAGAGGGTACTCAGGAGCCCCAACTCAGCCGGAAGGGTCGCAGAGTGGAACATCGAACTACAAGCATTTCAGCTGGAATTCAGTACAACCAGAGTCATCAAGGGAGACGCACTTGCAGATTTCGTGGCAGAATGGACAGAAGCGCCGGGTCTCGAGGCAGGTGAAGACCGGTCACTCTCCCCAGGAAGCGAAGCACCGGACGGCTGGGTCATGTACTTCGATGGGGCATTCTCCCGGCACGGCGCGGGAGCTGGCGCAGTACTCGTATCCCCCACTCAGGACAAACTCTACTATGCCGTGCAACTCTGCTTCCAGCACGGAGAGAAGGTCTCCGACAACATAGCAGAGTACGAAGGCCTGATAGCAGGCTTGAAAGATGCGATCGCCCTAGGGGTAAAGTGCCTCACCATCAAAGGAGATTCACAGATCCTCGTCAACTTCTCCAACAAGATATACGAGCCAAAGGACGAGCACATGGAAGCTTACCTCGCTGAAGTCCGCAGGATGGAGAAACAGTTCTGGGGGCTGGAGCTGCAGCATGTGCCTTGCGGCACCAATCAGGAGGCTGACGACATTGCCAAGAGGGCGTCTAGGCGGCTGCCACAGGACCCTGGCGTCTTCGAGGAGCGGCTCTTCAAGCCATCGGCGATGCCGTCGCTGTTAGGCGCGGCGCAACCAAGGGAGGAGCCTCCTCAGTCGCCTACCTCGGGAGCTCTGTCTGCGGCCCGGCCTCAGGAGCACGCCTGCTCCTGGCGCTGGAGCCTCAGGAGGGATGTTGGATCCCGGAGCTCAAGGACTACCTGATTTGGGGGATTCTGCCAGAGAGCGAGGAGGAGGCAGAGCATGTGGCACGGCAGGCCACGGCTTATTTCATCCAGGATGGCGAGCTCTACAGGAAGCAGCCAAATGACGTGTCCCTATGCTGCATTTCTAGGGAGCAAGGAAAGGAGCTGCTGGCAGACATACACAACGGAGACTGTGGGCACCACTCATCATCACGAACCCTTGTCGGCAAGGAGTTCCGCAGCGGGTTCTACTGGCCCACAGCACTCAACGACGCCGTTGAGCTGGTGAAGGCTTGCGAGGCCTGCCAGTTCCATGCTAAACAGATCCATCAGCATGCGGGAGGTCTGCAGACCATACCCCTCTCATGGCCGTTCGCAGTTTGGGGGTTAGACATTCTGGGTCCGTTCCCTCGGGCGCCAGGGGGCTATCGCTACCTCTACATCACTTTGGACAAGTTCACCAAGTGGGCCGAGGTGGAAGTTGTCCGCACAATCCCGGCAGGCTTGGCAGTCAAGTTCATCAAGGGCCTCGTGAGCCGGTTTGGGGTGCCTAACCGCATCATCACTAAAAACAGTTCACAATTCACCAGTAATCTCTTCAAAACGTACTGTGCTAACCTTGGAACGCAGATATGCTACGCTTCAGTAGCACACCCCCGGAGCAATGGCCAGGCTGAACGAGACAACGTGGAGGTCCTGAGGGGCCTCAAAGCCAGGACCTTAAAGAAGAAGCTCGAGGGTTGTGGCAGGGGCTGGTACGACGAACTCCAGTCCGTGTTGTGGTCCATCCGCACGACAACGACCAAGCCGACTGGCGAGACCCCGTTCTTCCTCGTCTACGGAGCAGAAGCTGTTCTCCCTCACGAGGTCAGGCGTTGCTCCGTATGGGTCCTGGCCTTCAACGAGGCTCAGCAGGACGCCATGCAGGGGACAGATCTTGTGCTGGGGGAGGAACGCCATCGGGAAGCCGCGCTGCGAGCGGCAAGGTATCAACAGGCGCTACGACAATACCACTGCCGCAACATCCGCCCAGGACCCTTGAGGTAGGGGATCTCGTGCTCAGATGGGTTCTCTCCAGGGAGGGGCTGCACAAGCTCTCTCCCATGTGGGACGGCCCGTTCAAGGTTGTTCGTGTTTCCAGGCCCGGCTCCACACGCTTGGGGACTCCGGAGGTAGTACCCATCCAGAACGCACGGAACAGTCAACATCTCTGGAGGTTCTACCCCTGAGCAAGGCCTAGCGCCTGGGAAAGGCCCGGTGCCTGTGAAGAAGGCCAATGCCTGTGAAGTTATCGCGTTTTGGGAAAGGCCTGGTGCCTGTGAAGAAGGCCAATGCTTGTGAAGTTATCGCGTTTTGGGAAAGGCCCGGTGCCTGTGAAGAAGGCCAATGCCTGTGAAGTTATCGCGTTTTGGGAAAGGCCCGATGCCTGTGAAGAAGGCCAATGCATGTGAAAAGTTATCGCGTTTCGGGAAAGGCCTGGTGCCTGTGAAGAAGGCCAATGCGTGTGAAGTTATCGCGTTTTGGGAAAGGCCCGGTGCCTGTGAAGAAGGCTAATGCCTGTGAAGCTATCGCCCGGTGCCTATGAAGAAGGCAAACGCCTGTGAAGCTCGCCGCCCGTGACACTCTCACGTAATAATGAGTGGGGCTGTACACGCTCCGGAGTCTCCGGAGCGCCACCCTCGGGCCTCGGGGACTCCTGCCCACGCCCAGTGGTAGCACTTAGCTCCGCGCTGGTGAGAAGACGTCGAAGACTAGAATAGGTGCCGGACGCAGCTTTTTCATTTGCTTTCTGTAGTTGGCGTGTTTATTACCGTTTGAAGTTTTATTGGAATTGTTGGTGCTCCTGGCTTATGACTCTCTGACTGTTTTGACCGCTCGCTTCGATTTTCCTCGCACAAGCCTCGCGAGGGATGTTTGCGGGCACCCTCGCGAGTGTCTTCTGTCCCGATCGTCTGGACGTTTATTGCCTGAGTCCCCTGCGAGAGCACCCCTCCCAGTCCATGCCTCACGGGCATCGCGACACAAACGCAGGACCTAGGCTAATCGCCCTCGCCGCGGGGACCAAAGATTACCCCTCTAACTAACCCTTGCAGGGCATGAAGTGCACGGAAGGCCTCAGCCCGATAGGCGAGGGCCGTGTCAAGCTCCACCTAGCTCAAGGGGCTCCCGCACATGGGCACACAACACAGAAACATAGCGCAGGAATAGCAAAAGCAACGCGACGCATGACCACAACAGTTCTGACACGCCCCCGCGGGGCCCCATACTACTTTCTTCTTGCGCAGGGAAGGAAGGAAACAAAACGACACGACCTGTCCAACATCAACCGACAGCAAAATCTCGAGCTTCTCCTGAGGCTCAGGCGGACGCCTCCTCTGGCTTCACCGGGGCGCGACGATGGGTGGACCCGCTGCCTTCGCCCAGGCGGGCGCGACGGCGCGGGGGCTGGTCGCGGCCACCACTGGAGGAGCTGCTGCCCGAGGGAGGGTCGCCGAAGCTTGGCGAGCCCTGAGCACCGCCACCGGCACGCCTGGCGCAATCTTCATCTTGGTCGGTGCCGGGGCTGGGCGGGCGACCACGGTCGTCATCTTCAAGGCAACACCCAGCGCAGCGGCCATCTTCCCCAAACACCCTCACCTAGAGGGTGGCGTCACCATCGAACTTGAAGTGCAGGGTGCACCGCTGACCCAGGCCGCGCGCGCGGGCGAACATTTGCCAGCCGCGGGTCAGGGGCCCATTTCCGAAAGGGGAGACCTCCAGCGAAGCCCAGGAGGCCCTGCTGCAGCAACCGTTCGCCTGGAGCCAGAAGCCGCACCGGGCGCTGGCCGGCAGCTCACCTACAAAGAAGCGGGGGAGCCAGAGCCACATGTTGGTCGGATCCGCCGACCACACGACGAACTCCGGTAGTACCTCTGCTGAGCGAAAGCGCGGCCTGGGGGGCCGCGCGGTCACGACATGCCTCCCCTCGGCAGCCGAGCGCTCGCCACCGCGCAAAGAACCGCCTCCGTGGCCGCGGGAAGCCGCTACGGGGACCGCGGGTTACTTGCGAGGGCGACCCTGGCCGCGCATGGCCTGGGGGGAGTCGGGCCCTGCCTGGAGGGCCTTTCCCTTCCCTGCGTCCGAGAACCTCTTCGGAGCCATGAGAACGGCGAGTGGCAAAGAAGAAGGAGTTGCAGAAAGGGGCAAACTGGCGGAGCTCACGCAGCCCCGTACTTATAGCCGGAGAAGAGCAACCGCCGAGCACCACGATCGCAGGTAATCATGACCCATATCTTTGCATGCAGGGACTTGTCAAGTCGTGCAGTTGCCGAGGCGTCATGGGAAGCGCAGACGCCCACGCCCAATCAACAGCCAAGCGGCGTCCGAGGCCGCAGGCTGTTAGGTCCCGCGGCGCTTCGCGCTTGCCCCTTCGCTTCTTTGCTAAGCCAAGCCCGCGCGCGCCTTGGGCCCGGGGGCTACTGTCGGCATTCTGGGAACGGGGGTCCCCAGACTTACCTGCCTGCGACCTGCGGCGTGGCTCAAGTGGGGGCCCAGCGCGGCCCATCTTCATCAGCTCAAGCTCAAGGCCCTCACGAGGGGCCAAGCCTCACGGGGCGGACGACAAGAAGCTTCCTCAAGAGCGGCCTCCTCCGGCAGGCTCGCCAGGAGGCGGAGAGATCAATGAAAGGGTACCTCGCGAGGATCCCGTGACGCAAGCCATGACGATCAAGGCCAGGCGGGCGCCAGGCGGGCGCTAACCTGCGCAGAGTCCTTATTTCCCCTTTGGTGCAAAGGGGGCAAGCACAGGCGAAGGCATCAGGCAAAGGTTACCATTTCCGGTGCAACAAGACCAAGACCAGCCGGACAGAGGTCACCATGGAGCCCAAGACGGGGTCACCACCAGTGCTTTTGGCAGGCGAAGACCACCTTTGGTCAGGATAAGTTGTACTAGATGTTCCCCTTCAAAATGGCCAATTGTTGGCGCCCTTCCCGCTCAATTATTCGGGGAGAGGCCTAGGGCCTTTATAAATAGAGCTAGCCACCACAGAGTAGAGGCATCTTGCCATAGGCAAGGAATCAGGTAGAGAGACTAAGTAGAACGCATAGCCTCAGCTCAAGAACATCCCTCACGCACCCCAGTGCTCCAACCTCAAGGGTCTGCCGGAACCCAAAATCCAACAGGCCTGTCCGGTGGGTCCCAGCAGTCAGGGGGAAACAATTTTTTTAAGAAAAATACTGGTGGCCCGTCCGGTGGGTCCCCGCTGTCAAGTGGAGTAATAATTATTTTCCGCGTAATAAGGAGGCACTTCCTTGCGGCTGTCATGGACCCAGCTGTCAGCCTCTCCACGTATAGTACTCTTCTGATGGAAGTCGGTCTTTGACCACATTGACCACGCCGTGCCGAGAGCACCACGGCGTTGGAGGACGGCGAGGCCTAGAAAGGGGATGACGCAGAGCCGGGCAAGACGCGGCAGTGGATGCCCATGCGGAGAGGAGTACGAGCGTTCACTGGTTTGGCTGCGGTGTGAGGCTGTCGTCGCCTCAGAATAACAGGGGGTGTGGGTGAGTGGAGGGATGGCCTGGCCAGTGGTGGGAGTAGTATGGGGGTGGTGAGGCGTTCGCGGTAGCACAGCCGGCCACGGGAGGCAGGAGCAGGCGGCACGACCGGCGCTACTTTGGGTGGCTGGAGCAAGAAGACCAGAGGTTTAAGAAGCACTATGGCCGTTGGATGGACATCATACGGTCACTGGAGTATTGACTAAGTTGACAAAGCCCTCCATGCCCGTCAACTTAGTAGGCCCATAAGTCAGCCCAACAATATGGTGGGTCCCAGCTAGCAAGGGGGTATTCATTTTTTTCGTCGTAATAAGGAGGCACTTCCTTGCGTGTGAAGATTTAGCTGGTGGGTCCGACCTGTCAACGGGGGGAATGTTTTTTTCATGAAATACGGAGGCCCTTCCTGTGGGTCCTAGCTGTCAGGTGGAGGAATCATTATTTTGCGCGTAATAAGGAGGCATTTCCTTGCATGTGGCCGTGGACCCAGCCGTCAGCCTCTCCATGTACAGTCCACTTCCGATGGATGTCGTTCATTGACCACGTTGACCAGGCCGCGCCGAGAGCACTAGGGCGGTGGACGACGGCGAGGCCTAGGAAGTGAACGACACGGAGCCAGGGAATACTTGGCAGTTGTTTCCCACACGGAGTAGTATGAGGGTTTACTGGTTTGTCTGCCGTCGCCGGAGAATAATAGCATGTGTGGGTGAGTAGATGGATGGCTAGGCCAGCGATGGGAGTACGGTGGGGCCGTGAGGCCTGCGCGGCAGCATAGCTGCCCGCGGGAGGAGGGAGCAGGCAGTCCCGCCGGCGCTTGTTTGAGCGGTTGGAGCATGAAGAGCAGAGATTGAAGAAGCACGACAGCTGTTGGATGGACATCCAACAGTCACTGCTCTCGTGTGTTGACTAAGTTGACAAGGCGTTGCGTGTGCGTCAACCTTTTTTTATGAAAGCATACACGTCAACCTGTAGTAGGTGCACAAGTCAGCCTCAAATATGTGGAAAACAGCATACAACCCATGTGCCATTATTTCTAATAATGTACAGCCCATTTGCTAATTCTTAAGAATTTTTTTGGAGCCCATCTTCTTTTTGTTCGCATTACACCCATATTGTGGCCACGGTTAAAAAGTATACGAAATTTTGCATATTTCGGTGCGGTCAACTGTTTTTAATCCAGAAATATCGATTCACATTCAAACTATTTTGAAAAATAATTTATATAAATACAAAATCCAAATAGTTGTCCACGCATAAAAATCAATGGAATTTAAGATCTTGTAATGAAAAAAAATTGAAACTAATTCCCGGTTTGATGTGTTTTAAAAATGTACATCTCATTTCTGGGCAAACCGAATGAAACTCTCCTCATCTTGAAAGATTTGCAGCCCAGCAGGGCCGATAAAGCAAGTAGGCCTTGTTTGGGTATTTCTTTAAAAAATAGAACTGGGCTAGCCATTTTCAGCAAGAAAAAAACACAACCGGGCTCATGATGTGGTAAACATAAATAAAACCCTGGCTAGACCGGCCATAGCCCCCGCACAGCCCCGTTGTTACCCTGATCCGTCGCTAAAACTAGTATAAATAACAACTGCTTGTTCCTCAAAAAAAACTGCGCGACTTGCTGGGTCCCTGGTGTCAGCCGCTCATAGTGTAATTCTCTCGTTTATTGACTATGTTGACAACGGCGTGAGCCCCAGATGTCCAACCATTAGGAGGAACCATATTTTTGGGCTTGTACTATAGAGGCACTTGCTTGCGTACTGCCATGACGCTGGTGGGTCCCTACTATCATCCTCTCCACGTACAGTCATCTCCTTGTTCCTCTCAGTTGTTAACGATTTTGACAACGCAAGAGGGCGGCGCACCGCGCACGGCGAGCGAACCAAGGCCGCAAGGCGGAGGACGACGGCGAGGCCTCGGACAGAACGAACAGGAGCCGTTGAAGATGCGCCGGTCTAGTCACAGGCGGAGGGGGGTACGAGGGTTGACTGGTTCGGGCGCGGGTGCGTGTTGGGGCTGACATCACCGGAGAATAACAGGACGTGTGGGGGAATAAAGGGAGGGACTGGCCAACGTTGGAGGGTACGTATGGTAGGGCGGCGGAGGCGTAGCCAGCCATGGGAGGCGGGAGCAGGCGGAGCCGAGGGGGTGGTTTGGTTTGGGTGGCTGAAGGAAGAAGAAGACAAGAGATAGAAGATACACGACAGATGTTGGATGTCAATCCAACGGTTGGTAGGCATAATCATTTGTTGATTGGCTAGTAAGTCGACACCACCTTGGTTAGGCTATTTCCCCGCGGGTCCCAAATGTCAGAATCCAAATCTGTCACGGTCATGCAGCCTTTCCTATGAAAATTTACAGCCCATTTGATGTGCTAGTTCGAAATAAGTTTGTGGGTGCTGGTGTAATGCACAATAAGCTCAAGCAGCCGGCGAGAGTGATGTTATTTCCCTTGGTTGGGATTTGTTACAATATTTCACTCTAAATTAAATGAATGGCAAGTCATTTGCCTTGTTTCAAAGAAAATATGATAGTCACAGCCGAGTTGAAAAGGGCAGGAACATCTAACTCCAGCTTACAAACTGTACAAAAGCACGCGGGTTAATTGTTCATCAGGTTTACAAAAAAACCAGATTGAAATGGGCAACAACATCTAACTCCAACACTATTTGCGGCAGTCACAGTCAAATGGATCGGTCAGGTCCATAGAATTAACATCCTGGGTCGTTAAATTTACTGGATTATGACCACAATATGTTGTAAATAGAAGCCCGACACGTTCAGAAGCTCTTTTGCCCACCTGAAACTCCTTGTTTTGCTCTTCGACATACCCATCTGTCAAAACCATGCTACTGATAAACTTAACCCTGATGGACAATAGTAACCTCGCATTCAGCAGGAAGAATGTGACAAATCTTGTGTTTGCACGGTTGGCTACATATCGTTCTAGCGTTATTGTCTTCAATCGAATCTCATGAGAAGTGAGAAAATCCCGATGCTTACGAATCCACCGATTGGTTATAACTTTCTTACCCCGTCCTGTTGCCTAAATAGACATGAAGATTGAAAACAGTTAAGGTCTAAAAGAAGAGTGTCGAAAGAGCAACAGCTGAACGGTTAATTATAGTACACTATATGCGGGCTTCCAATGTGCGTGAAATTATCACCTTTATATACAACTTCTCCAGACGTGGAAAGTATTGCATCTTCATGTCTATTTAGGCCAGCGATGGGAGTACGGTGGGGCCGTGAGGCCTGCGCGGCAGCATAGCTGCCCGCGGGAGGAGGGAGCAGGCAGTCCCGCCGGCGCTTGTTTGAGCGGTTGGAGCATGAAGAGCAGAGATTGAAGAAGCACGACAGCTGTTGGATGGACATCCAACAGTCACTGCTCTCGTGTGTTGACTAAGTTGACAAGGCGTTGCGTGTGCGTCAACCTTTTTTTATGAAAGCATACACGTCAACCTGTAGTAGGTGCACAAGTCAGCCTCAAATATGTGGAAAACAGCATACAACCCATGTGCCATTATTTCTAATAATGTACAGCCCATTTGCTAATTCTTAAGAATTTTTTTGGAGCCCATCTTCTTTTTGTTCGCATTACACCCCATATTGTGGCCACGGTTAAAAAGTATACGAAATTTTGCATATTTCGGTGCGGTCAACTGTTTTTAATCCAGAAATATCGATTCACATTCAAACTATTTTGAAAAATAATTTATATAAATACAAAATCCAAATAGTTGTCCACGCATAAAAATCAATGGAATTTAAGATCTTGTAATGAAAAAAAATTGAAACTAATTCCCGGTTTGATGTGTTTTAAAAATGTACATCTCATTTCTGGGCAAACCGAATGAAACTCTCCTCATCTTGAAAGATTTGCAGCCCAGCAGGGCCGATAAAGCAAGTAGGCCTTGTTTGGGTATTTCTTTAAAAAAATAGAACTGGGCTAGCCATTTTCAGCAAGAAAAAAACACAACCGGGCTCATGATGTGGTAAACATAAATAAAACCCTGGCTAGACCGGCCATAGCCCCCGCACAGCCCCGTTGTTACCCTGATCCGTCGCTAAAACTAGTATAAATAACAACTGCTTGTTCCTCAAAAAAAACTGCGCGACTTGCTGGGTCCCTGGTGTCAGCCGCTCATAGTGTAATTCTCTCGTTTATTGACTATGTTGACAACGGCGTGAGCCCCAGATGTCCAACCATTAGGAGGAACCATATTTTTGGGCTTGTACTATAGAGGCACTTGCTTGCGTACTGCCATGACGCTGGTGGGTCCCTACTATCATCCTCTCCACGTACAGTCATCTCCTTGTTCCTCTCAGTTGTTAACGATTTTGACAACGCAAGAGGGCGGCGCACCGCGCACGGCGAGCGAACCAAGGCCGCAAGGCGGAGGACGACGGCGAGGCCTCGGACAGAACGAACAGGAGCCGTTGAAGATGCGCCGGTCTAGTCACAGGCGGAGGGGGGTACGAGGGTTGACTGGTTCGGGCGCGGGTGCGTGTTGGGGCTGACATCACCGGAGAATAACAGGACGTGTGGGGGAATAAAGGGAGGGACTGGCCAACGTTGGAGGGTACGTATGGTAGGGCGGCGGAGGCGTAGCCAGCCATGGGAGGCGGGAGCAGGCGGAGCCGAGGGGTGGTTTGGTTTGGGTGGCTGAAGGAAGAAGAAGACAAGAGATAGAAGATACACGACAGATGTTGGATGTCAATCCAACGGTTGGTAGGCATAATCATTTGTTGATTGGCTAGTAAGTCGACACCACCTTGGTTAGGCTATTTCCCCGCGGGTCCCAAATGTCAGAATCCAAATCTGTCACGGTCATGCAGCCTTTCCTATGAAAATTTACAGCCCATTTGATGTGCTAGTTCGAAATAAGTTTGTGGGTGCTGGTGTAATGCACAATAAGCTCAAGCAGCCGGCGAGAGTGATGTTATTTCCCTTGGTTGGGATTTGTTACAATATTTCACTCTAAATTAAATGAATGGCAAGTCATTTGCCTTGTTTCAAAGAAAATATGATAGTCACAGCCGAGTTGAAAAGGGCAGGAACATCTAACTCCAGCTTACAAACTGTACAAAAGCACGCGGGTTAATTGTTCATCAGGTTTACAAAAAAACCAGATTGAAATGGGCAACAACATCTAACTCCAACACTATTTGCGGCAGTCACAGTCAAATGGATCGGTCAGGTCCATAGAATTAACATCCTGGGTCGTTAAATTTACTGGATTATGACCACAATATGTTGTAAATAGAAGCCCGACACGTTCAGAAGCTCTTTTGCCCACCTGAAACTCCTTGTTTTGCTCTTCGACATACCCATCTGTCAAAACCATGCTACTGATAAACTTAACCCTGATGGACAATAGTAACCTCGCATTCAGCAGGAAGAATGTGACAAATCTTGTGTTTGCACGGTTGGCTACATATCGTTCTAGCGTTATTGTCTTCAATCGAATCTCATGAGAAGTGAGAAAATCCCGATGCTTACGAATCCACCGATTGGTTATAACTTTCTTACCCCGTCCTGTTGCCTAAATAGACATGAAGATTGAAAACAGTTAAGGTCTAAAAGAAGAGTGTCGAAAGAGCAACAGCTGAACGGTTAATTATAGTACACTATATGCGGGCTTCCAATGTGCGTGAAATTATCACCTTTATATACAACTTCTCCAGACGTGGAAAGTATTGCAGCAATCCAATTATCTTGTTCAGATCAAAACTATTCATTTGGATATATAAGATCTTGACAGAATCCAGCACCATTGATAGGCCATCCATGGAGAAACTCTTCATTGAGCATAGAACATAATATTAGTACAAAATGTGTACTCCAAGATGATATATAAATTATGCACAGAAATTTAAAATGCAGCTTATGGTTACAAGTGTAGATGATAATATAAAGTACCTGAAGAACTATGGAGCCAAACACCATATTTAAATGAGCATAGAGATCATGTATTACACCCAAGGTCTCCAGTTTAGGCGCAGAGAGGACGGTTATTTGCAACGGTGAATAACTAGAATCAAGGATCAACCTTTGAAGTGAAGGGGCATCTTGGATGATGAGCTGCCTTCTGTCAAAACAAATTCCAACTCTTACAAGGTTAGGCAACTTTATTTGGAGACAGCCGATTCTAACTGTGAAAACAAGCACCAAGCACTCCAGCGCAAGGCAACTGGAGTGGATGATGCTGTGCAGTGAGGCCTCCGATATACGAACCCGCACAAGTGAAAGTTTCTTGAGAAATGGGAGTCGAAGGTTTAGTACCAGATTGTCTGGTAGGTAGCACTGCGCAAAGGTGGTGGTGTGGAGAGAGGACGAAAACCGCGAGATGGACATCGGTGCTGAGGGCACAAGTTCATGGCGTTCGATATGTAGTATTTGATTTCCAGGGGAATAGTAGAACTCAAGCAGCTGTAGTTCTATGAATTTAGGGGATTCCAGCCAGGCGTCCACCGTGCAAGGCATGGTATGCTTGCTCAGGTAGCATGACGGGATGCAGAGGCTTTGAACGGGGGCCTGGTGGGAGGAGATGATGGCTCTAGGTATATCAAAATCATTAAAGAGAGATAGCTGACGGTAGTCGAGTTTAAGGGGCACGACGCGCCATAGAGGGCGCCACTAAATTGACAGGACTTGGGTGCGGCAGCAATCCTTGGTGGGGAGAAGCGAGATGATCTCCCCAAGGAGGGCGTCCGGGAGATCGCTGATGTGGTCCACCCGAGATTCTACGAGTTCCTGCGATCCGGTGGGGGCGGGGTCACCACTTCTCCCCGCGCTGCCGGGTGCGGGATGTACAAAAGGCGTCGCTACTGGCGGGAGCCTCATCTTCTTGGCGCTGGGGTCAGCCGACTCCATTTTCCTCGAGGGCGTTGCGTCGCGCTCACGGATTTGAGCAGAGTAACGAATGGCGAGCCTAGTTGTAGTGCGAGCAAAGAAGAAGGGGAGCTGGGGGTTTTCTTTAGGAGTGAGGAAGAAGGGGAGCTGGGTTTTCTGTAGGAGTGAGGTGAGGAGTTTGGGGGTACGAGTGGAGCGAGCTGACGTGAGGTGGGTGGGAGCGAGGAGGAAGAAGAGCACCCAGGTTTTTTTTGTGTGCTGGGTGTGGGTAGCGCCTCTCATTCAGTAAATATATGGGCTTTTGAATTGATTTTAGTATTTACTAGTGTGGATGGGATGTTTTGTCTTGGGCCCTGAGAAACAATTACTACTAGTACAGTGGAGACACTCTACAGCTACCTAGAAAAACATTTACTACTAGTACAGTGGAGACACTCTGCCGCTTCTGGCTCCTCCTAGGTCATTGAAACGTCTCCCTCTACTAAATGCCGTTATACTTTTTGTTCACCGACATCCTGGCCATGCAGCGCGCGGGCCCAAATGCCATCCACCAAATTAGAAGGCAGTATCCAGGCGGAGGGTCACCCCGGTCGTAGCGCGGCAGTAACGAGCCGTCGTATCACAAAACCCCACCTCCCCGCAGTCTAAGTTTGACGGACGAAGCAACCATCATTTCACTCTTTGCTGAATCCCCTTCTCCCTCACCGTCTTCAAGAAAGGCAACACTTGCATCTGCCACTGTTCTTCTCTCCGAACGAAATGAAGGTAAGTGGATCCGTGATGTTGGTATATTTTCGTTCAGAGAAAAAGAACTTTTGCAAAGGAGTAACCGATCCTCGCTCTCTTTTTTGTTTCATTGTCATTGCGATTGTGTTTTCCTTTCAATGGTCTCCTAGTATTCGTCAGTTTCATGATGGACCAAGGAGAACCAGGCAAAGATCTGCCGATATTGGAGCAGACACGGGAGGCTGATCCCCACGAGACAAAGAGCTCCAAGAAGATGGAGGAAACCACCAAGGCGACCCCAGATACGCTCACGGCCACTACTGAGATGGTCAACGCCCCGTTTGAGGTTACAGCCCTCATGGCACTACAGGAGCAGTTTTCCCCCTTCAAGATGTGTCCCCCCCCCCGCTGAGCTGCCCAAGGTGATTTCCTTCTTTGCCGATCTCGATTGTGGTTTTTCATCTAAGTATGTGGTGATTTTTTTTAGAAAAGGAAGTATGTGGTGATTAATAATGCAAAATTTTATTAGCTTCGATGCCATGCTATACATAGCGGTTTAAATAACTTCTGTTTCTTATACTGAAAAGTAATTCAGAATTTGTTTTTGTTTCAATTAGAGCCCTGATGCAGACAAGGATTGTGTGGTTGTACATGTCACTCACTATGAGGCGGACGACCAGAATATACGCACTGGGAAAACAAAGTTCTTAGGCTGTTGGATCCTGGAAGCCATTTGCGGTTATACCAATAAAGAGTTGTATTCCAGCCTCACTGTTGTCAGGCGTGTTGTCCAGGGTGTACTGAAGCACAAGAAGTTCAAAGCTACTCCTTCGTTTGTGAGGCATACTGTTCTTGTCAAGCTTATGCAGGAAGATGACGTGGCACGCCTCCACAAACAAGTTTATCAGTGGCAAGGCCACAAGGTTGTCTTCATGAAGGTTCATAGGATTGAGCTGCTGCCGGGCGTTCTCGATGATGTTCATGGCAAGGTCCATCTTGTGTCCAGCCCAAATTAGATCGAGGCATGAAATAGTTGCCCCAGCTAGTGTTTAATAGTAGTTTGGATTGTGTCTAATTATCCTAACCTTGCCTGTTATTGACCCCTCTGGGGCTAGTACTCTGTTTGAATCCGTCTATGGGAACTGATGCTACTTTTGTGTGCCCGTGAATCATGTGAGAACCATCATAATTGTTGCCGAAACAGATGCATTCTCACTAGTTTTTTCATGAATATGGCATGGTAAGACATAAGTTGTAACGGTTTATCATACAAGCAGTGTGTGTTTTGATGAAATAGAGCACTCATTCGAGAACCGTGCCCTGACGTATACATAAGTACTTGTAAACACTGTTGGTGCTACCCCACTTGTAAGTAGTTGTGCAAAACACGGCACATTGGCTCAGCTCGCTTCAACACTAGGCTATCGACCAGCTAACAATCAACAATCTGCTGTCTGACATATAAGCAACTATGTATCTTGTTACAGTGGTTCATGCAGTTAATTGAGGCCACAATGTAATAAATTCCAAACGTTCACACGCTAGGCCAGCGCTCATGTGGAACACTCACATTAAACTCATCTTCATAAAAAACTTGAAAAGCATAAGTTAAGAAATTTTATACATCTCAATGATTCATAGAACATAAAAAACATATACTAGTTCAGAGCAAAAGACAAAGTTGTGAGAAGGTTTACAAATCAGGAAAAAACAAGCAAGGCTTCTCTGAGCAAAGGGCCTCCCGGCAGGCTTAAATTTCCTGGAGTTCACTATGGTTTTTTCTTGTTGCCACCATTCAGGGTTAGGTTCTCTCATTCCAAAATAACCAATTATAATTGTGGTCTCATCTAGAATGCTGAACTGAACCATGCAGTGTACTGACCAGCTGAAATGCTTGTGCATTCCACTAAATTTAAGCACCGCTATTTGCAGAAATAAGCAAACCACAATGCCTCTTGTCCGTGCACCTGTCCAAAAAACCGCCGTGCAGCCGTGCCAGCTAGTCCTTGGTCCATGGATGAACTGGTAGAAAGTGCATTCCGGACTAGGATGCAGTTGTTTTCGCTCGTCCCTGCACTGCAATCAGGAAGTAAAACATACAAATCAGCTTCTTTTAGATTGCGTTGGTCATTCTACCTTAGTTACTACCAATGTAGCGATACCTTGAAGACGGGAGGTTAGACGATGGCAACGAGGGATAGCCATCTCATTTTGCGCAGTTGTACTAAAACTGAGGTGTGTGCTTTTGATTGCACGGATAGAAATGATACGGAGACAGACATCCCGAAACGATATGGAGACAGACATCCCTGTTTGCGCAAATAAGAAATACGGTTATTTAAACAGTGACAGATATTACTACTTTCCCCCGTTTCCTCTTAGAACCAAGTCCTAGATTCATGCTACAGCTTTCCCACTTTCTTCCATGTTTGAACCAGCGCTTTGAGTCGACTGTATGAAGTAGCTTTACTTCTTATAATAGTAGAAGTCTAGGTGGCTTTGGAACAGCGGACAGAAGTAGAAAAGGATCCACACGAAGGGAGCTGGGGCAGTAGAGCAAGGCAGGTTTCGAAGGAATATATACCTGAGGGTCGTCGGCATGTGGCAAAGACGGCGTCGGGAGGCCGCATCTTGGCCACAATACCGTAGGGAGCAAGAAGGGGTCGGAGGCCCTCCCGAGCTTGCGCTCTCTCGGAAAGAACGACACGGCCGCCGATCGGGATGCGCGGGCAGCCGTTGGTCTCCTCCCTCACCGCCGACGACAGCGTGAACGATGCAACTACACCCCTACCCCAGTTGAGGTTGTCCGGCCGGATTTATGACCAGCCGCGAGCTGAGAGAGAGTGTGGCCACCTATGTGTTGCTTAGATCTGGAGAGCATGAGAGAGTGAATGAGAGGAACCCTAGTAAAGCAAGCGCTAAGGCTCCTGCTTTTATATATAGTGGAGTGATTTTGTTGTACCAGCTTTAAAAAATGCGCTCCTATGTGTACCCGCGAGTGGGTGTGAGAGCACTAGTGCGTGCGTGCACCGCTTCTCTTCGTGAGAGTACAATATACTATGCCCAAAGATCTTTCGCAGCAAGAGAAATAGTATAAGTGTGTGACGTGTGAGCTAAAAGAAAATGTGTGCGCCGTATTTTGTTTTTTAGAAGTTCTGAGGGTAGGGTGTGAAGAGCACATATGTGCGTGACGTCTACCTGCAGACAGACAGTGGGTACGACGTGCGAGTCTGCGAGAGGACTCGGGAGAGTCGTGACTCGTGAGGGTGCGTGTGCGTGAGAGAGAGGGGGCACATATCAATGCAATGCATGTGTCCGTAAAATCATTATCCGGCAAACGTTCGCCACAAGCCTTTTCCTGACGAACGCCGTAAGAACCGTTAGATCGGCATCCGACAGTGTCAGTTTTGCCATGTCATTTAACAGAACAGCCACTCCTCCTACACACAAATCTTCCACGTGAGTGTTAGCAACTGCCGTATGCTCCCTCCATTCCGAAATGCAGTGCATATAGCTTTATTGAAAATCCGAACCTCGCAAACTTTTACCGAGTTTTCGTGTACCAAATTGCACATGTAGACTACCATGTATATATCATTTCATTCATCTTCGAGAGGTAACTATAAAGATGGGTGATGAGTCTACAAAGAAAGACCATCGTATCACCCGCAGCAATTTCAAGCATCCTTTAGTGTCGAGGAATATCATAGGAACTCTATATGATATGATTTTTATAGGATTTTTTCCTTTAGAGCCAATTGGTTCATAGGAATAGATTCATATACTCCACATTTCAAAGGAAATAAACATGATATCATTTCTATAGCTTTAGAGCCACTTGGTTCATATTAATGGATTCCTATACTCCCTTAATTTCAAAGAAAATAAACATTAGCGTATATTCAATAGAAAAGTTCCTATGATATGAACCAAATTACATCTCTTTTCTAATCCCTCCTCATAGGTATTGAGATACATGTCATCTCTAGATTCAATAGAAAAGTTCCTATGATGTGAACCAAATAACATCTATTTTCCAATCCCTACTCATAGGAATTGAGATGCTCCATGTCATCTCTTTCCCTACAACTTCCACGTATACATCTTCTATTCCTAAATAGATAGTACAACCCATTAGTAGCTTTTTTCCAAAACATGCAACTATGGCACAAGAACTATATAGTGTGCCAATAACTTTGAAAGATGGTCGCTGGATGAAGCTAACCCAACAGTGTAGAGATAGGCAAATCCGAGCACTACTGGCCGTTGGATATCATCAACATTTCACCAGATCTGCCACATGTACAATTTAGAAGACTCCATGGTTGAACTTAAGAATAATGCACAAACCTCAAAACACAAGTACTTCTCCTTTGTTCTAGAATCTTCTGTATCATAATTGATTATTTTTTTCGAAATGAATTGCCATTATTTGTTTTTTACTTTATGATTTACAATGCACAACCCCATGAATCTTAACATTTTTATAAAACTAATTGATTTTGAATGAGATGAACTATAAGAACTAAACGAACATCTAGATCATGCATATATGACTCAAAGCTTTACATGCTATAGTGTGTATTTATTCATAATTTGGTTTCGAAATCTCATGCGTTCAATACATGTGTACCTTAATTACTAATTTGGAGTAGAGTAGCAAATTTCACGCGGCCCCGGGTATATCAAAATGTAGGGCCCATGCATCATTGCCTTTCGGTCGAACCTACGTCCACAATTTTTTATATGTACTATATCTCCACTAGTCCCAAAACCCAAAATGTTGCCTCGTTCCCGTAAAACCAAGCGGCCCATACATATTTAAGCCGTCGACTCGAACCCGTTTACTACGACGTGGCCCCGCACGCTGTAGTACTCCTACAAACCCTATCGCGGCACTCATCATCGGTTTTTTTCAAGAGGATGAGGGAGAAGCCGATTTGTAGTGGAGGCGCTTTCAAAAAAAGGATCTGTAGTGGAGACCCCTACCCTAGGGTGCCCTAGGTAGCTGCCGCACGCATCATTGTTTTCTCTTTTCTTTATGCTCTTGCGCCCTAGAGTGAAATGATGGTTGCTTCGTCCGTCCAGCTTAATGCGGGAAAGGTGGGGCTTGGTGATTTGACCCCTCATCGCTCATTTTCTACTACTGCGGCGCTACGACCGGGGTGCCTCCAATTCCAGCCGCTGTTGTCGTGGTTTTGTCACGGCAGATGTCCTCATGAAAGGACTTGGTCATGGAGCCATCGCTATGGGTTAGCTTGAAGGGGTTAAAGCGGACACAGGGACGCAAGAGAGTTTATACTAGTTCGGCCCCTTCGATGAAGGTAAAAGCCTACGTCTAGTTGTGATGGAATTGATTGGGTTTCGATGACTAGGGACCAAACAAGCTTCGCCTAAGTCTCGAGTTGTTGTTTGTTCTCCTTGAACCGCCGCCGGGTCGTCCCCTTATATACATGGGTGACGCCCATCGGTTTATAGAGTCCCGACACCGGCTCATAGATGTGTCCGGTTCGGTCTCCACTATTCCTAACTTACAATACAAGTTACATACCGACGCCGGTTTACAGCTACAGGCCTTAAACCGATTATGGGCCTTGAGCCCTCATCTGCCTTCATGGGCTTTAACATACTCAACTACTGATGAAGTTAACCCGGCCTGTCTTGGCCGGTTTACGCCCAGTAGTAATATCCCCAACATTAGGCCCCATATTGATTTGAACAGGTTCATGTCAATCCTTAGCAAAAAACTTCATCTTCAAAATCTTGTGGTTTGGTGAACCGTCGTGACGTCATCTTCTCTGATCGTTGTAAATCGGCGTGATATCATCTGTCGTCAAGAAACTATCCATGATACCTTCTTGGTTAATAGATCTGCGACAATCGAGGTGAAAGCTCCGTTAGCAAACTTGCGGCCCCTTGATTCTCGCGACTGACACATGTCTCTTGCTTCATAAATAGGACCGAAGGGTCATTTCTTTTTCCCCTTCGTGCCCTTCTGCTTCGTCTTCCTTGCGCCGCTCAACTTCGGAGCTCCGCCGCCGCCGTCGACTTCTGCTCCGACCTTGGCCGCTGCATCACCCTGAGTTTACCAAAGCATCGCGGCGACCTTCCGCTTCTTCCTCAGCTTCGGTAAGTCTTCTATCCTTTCCACCATAGATCCGTTCTAGGGTTTCCAAGTTCTTCAGTGTTCATCGTTTGCTTCTTGTTCATACGATAGATCTTAGATGAATCTGCAAATCTTTGCTCTATGTAGTGGTAGTTTTTTAACCTCCATCTTCACTTATGCATTTCAAGACCATGGATCTTACCTGTACCTTTGCTCATTGATTCGATACTGCTCCTTTTGGACTTTGAATATTTATCTCTTTTCTGAACACGCTCCAGATCCAAAACTATAATATAACTTTGTGAAATCTGTTTTTGCGTACTTACTCGTCTGCAATCTTGACTTCTCAATGTTTAGACCAGGCGGTTTAACTTTGTAGAAAAATTGACAAACCGGTATATACCATTAGTCCCCTTGTTGTACCGCCAGAATCCTTTAGCAGGGCACTGTCGCTTTGTACAACTCCGGGTTATAAATGACTGCCTCCGGTTTAGCAAAGTATGCATCAGCGTATACCTTTTCAACATGTTCTTGAACTGGTAATTACTGCCTTGTAGATCTTGCCATGGCCAAACAAGCATATGAGTGCAACTGGGTCCCTTCTCGAGTGACCGAAGTTCAACTGAACAATTTGGTCAGAACTGACGCTTTAAGTAGGCAAGATGTCATTCACTAGAGGGTCCCTGGCACGGAATGTCCTCCCACACCCCGAGATGGAGAAGTTGTTGTTTTTGCTGACCACTTAGCCTGGGGCTTCAACCCTCCCGGTTCAAAGTTTTATCGGGATGTCTTAGCCAACTTCCAACTGCGTCCTCAAGACACTGGTCCGAACTCCGTGACCAACATTTGCCACCTTCAAGTGTTCTATGAGGTGTATCTTCAAGAAGAACCTACCGTAGAGTTATTCCGCGATTGCTTTCACCTGAACCGCCGTACTAAATTCATAGACGGACCCAATATGGAGCTGGGCGGTATGGCAATTCATAAGAGGAAAGAAGTCACCTTCCCTCACGCCAAACTTCACAGCCACCCCAAAGAGTGGAACCAAACAAGGTTTTACTGCAAAGACACTTCTCCTTCTGAAGAAAACCCCCTGCCGGGTTATCGTCCGGAACGCCTGAGCAATACACACCCTTTCCCGCAGAGGCTGACTACTAAGGAAAGACTCAAGTATTCTCCTCAATTATCCAAGCTGAGGGCCTTCATGGCTAATGGGGTTATCGGGGTTGACTTTGCTCGCTGTTGGATATCTTGGAGCATACTACCCTTAAGCCAGCGCCCCTGTTTGATGTGCGAATATACCGGAGATGTAAAAGACCCTCGACGGCACATTGATATCCAGCTTATAGATGACGAAGTTACTGAGGCTGTGAAAAAGATATTAAATGAACCGGAAGTTGTCTGTGCTCAAACTGGCCTACCTCCTTTCTGCGCCATTAACAAACTGCCAGCTGTAAGACTCATACCTTATGCTTTTACTGAATCTACTTTTGTTCAAAATATCCTCCGACAATGTTAATATCTTTAAAACAGGGAGATGATCTGTTTTGGAGCAAGAAGCCTCCGCAAGAGAAACCGGAGAAACCAACCCGGCCAAAAACAAGAGTTGTGAAGAAGCCTGCTAACAGAAAAAGAACCACTACATCTTCCGATCCACCAGCTGATGATGATGTGGGTAACCCGGATCTTGAGGTAGATCTCGAATCACTTGGTTTATATTTCATACATGTTATTGATGATAATTATTGTCAGGACGACGCTGAAGTCAGTCAGGCTGATTCTGTAGAGGTAATCGTTCTTTCTTCCGATTCAAACCCTTTGCCTTCACTAAAAACCGTCGGGCAAACCAGAAAGTTAAATTTTCTCATCCTCTTGCTTATTTGGATCCAAACTTTCTTGTGAAGACACGATAGCACAAAGCTCGCCGCACAACCCAGCACAGTGGCCAGGTAGTTACCTCCGCCGGTTTACCAAACAGTCCGGTTCGGAAACGCCATTTAGAGGTCTCTGATTCACTTGTTACTGCACACCCTAAAGCGGGTTCTTTTCGTCAACCTCTTAATCCTTCTGATTCTAATTATCAGGGCACTTCTCATTCATCCTCCAGCGAGTCATCAGCCACCAAGCTTCCACCACTAAAAACGGTGCTTGGGTAAGTTATATTCCATCTTGTGTCCTTGATATATTACTTCAAACAGAAACTATCTTGACCCTTCTCAATTTTCTTTTTCAGGGCCAAACCCAGACCAAGCAAGAAAGCTCGCCTGAACGATACGGCAGAGGAGAATGCCGCTGCGGAACCAGACAAAATCCCAGAACCTGAAGAAGCCAATCGTGATGATGTGCTGGACGACCCACCACCGCAAGACCATGACATTGTCGCTGAAGAGGCAAATGTTGATACCATAGGCCCTACTGATCAACCAACGAGCCCTGTCCAGATTGACAAAACAGCTAGTCCGTCAAAGAATACTGACAAACCGGCGACCCAAGTACGAACTGGTGAAGAAAAAGATGATGAGGTCCTTATCACTGGCATTGGTCGTACCGAGCCAAGTAATCCTGTCACTTTGTCCAGGCACACTGCCAAAGATGAATTTACTGCAATTGGTAAAGGCAAGTGGAATGCCTATTTGGCAACCTATGCTGCTCTGAACGCCCAAGATCTCCATTCCGGCTATCTGAACCGGCTATACACTAGCCGTGATTATGAAGCCAGTCTGGTTAATATGATGAAGGACAAATATGAGGTAATTTCCTATATGCTTCTCTGCTTGTATGTTACAATGTGTCAACTCCAATAGCCCCCAAGTGACGGTTTAAGAGATCAACTTAAACCGGGACTTTCCAATGTGAACTTCAATTCATCTGTACTTTGCTGACATAGCCCCCAAGGGCCGGTTCAACTTAATGCAGTTAAACCGGGACTTTAGATAATAAAAATTCCAGCATCAGTAATAACTGAGCAAATAGCCATTAGCCCCCAAGTGCCAAGTTGAATACTTGTATTGAGCTTGGGACTTTATAGAAATTGTATGATGAAAAACAAATATGCATTAGCCCCCAAGAACCAAGGGCATAACTTGTTATGTGGTTGGTACTTGAATTATGTACCGTCATCTTCATCATATGATTATCTGCATGCAGGCTGAGCTGAGCAAAAGAGAAAGTCAAATCGCCAATCTGGAAGAAAACCTGAAGTCCCAACAAGACGAAACCTCTAAGGCGAAAGAGGAATTAACCAGCGCTTTAAGCGTCATGGAGAAGCTTAAGGAACGCTACAACAAAGAGCGGGCTGATTGGGCCACTGAGAAAGCAGCTTTAACGCAAAGGGCTGAGAAAGCCGAAGCTTCCCTCAAACCGGTGGTGGATGAATTGACCAGTGTGAAACGGCAAGTTCATGCCATGACCGTTGCTGTTTTCGGTAAGCCTTTTTGATGTCTGGATTAACTAGGCCTTCACATGTAACTGCCAGTTTATTAATCCTTGCAATGATACAGGAACACGCATTGGTCACTTGGGATCAGATGTGCGGAAGAATCTGAAAGCCACCTATACATTGATAGAACAACTGTATACTGGTGCACAATGGATCATCTTCACTACTTCCTACAACAATCCGCCGCCCACCTTGATCCAGGACACTATTAAAAGGTTGTCTATGCTCCCTGCCTGGGTTGAAGAGCTGAAGAAATCTGCTGCTAGAACCGGCGCTATAAACGCCTTAATCCGGGCCAAGGCGTGGGTGCCTGACTTTGATCCTGTTGAAGCGGCCCAAGGCTATCCTAGCTTGAAGGAAGACGGGACAAAGTTTAGTGAAGAGGATCTCCGGGCTATAAACTTGGAAGTGCGCCCTCTGGCTTGTCAATTGGTTGAAGAGGCAGATTTGTCCCACTATCAAGCCCAATATGATAATCAAAACAAACAGGTGGCTGCACCAATTCCTGAAGCGGAGAACCTTATACCTCCAATATGTAAGCATACTTACGCCCCTGACATTGAACCGTCGTTGCTGATAAGTGATGAAGCTGTTTTTCAAGCGTTAACTGGAATCGACTGGGCAACTATTGATTTCCGGCCACTGGGTAGGGAGGAAGAGGCTGAACCAGCGCGAGATGACCCGCAACCATCAGGTCAAGCTGGTGACCAAGCATGAACCGGAAGCTGTTTTAAATCACTGCACGTTGTGTTATGTAGAAAACAATTATCTTATTTGGGCACCGTGTTGCCTTGTAATAGGCTAGCTGATACACTTGGTCTTGATATGCCTTCGTGCATATTTATCGCAACTGATGCTTCTTTTGAATTATCAATCTCCAAACTGTTTTCTGCAGCCAAAAAACTTAAAGCGCCACCGCGGTTTATCGCCAGGCGGGTCATGATATCTATGTATGTGAAATCAAAGATAATAGCGTAGATTTAAGCATATGATCAAATATTCAGATACATAATACCTGCCACCCTTGGGCATGAAGTTGGATTGGCCAATCTTGAAGCGGAGTTTAATAAACCCACACTGTTGGAGGAGAAAGCAGCTCCTGTTTATATAAGGCTGGTTTACAATGTAAACCGTTCCGGGTTATGATAAACACGGGGTTCACTCCATAATAGGATGGTAATAAAAAATCAAACCGGGCAATTAGTCTCCGGATTAAGATTTGGCCGTGTTCTATCAATGTGTAATTGAGAGTTGAACCGGTTTAATAATGCCGGTTTAAAAACGCAACAAAAAGGGTCTTTAGCAAAAAAGAGCAGAATTCAAGCAAAGGCAAAGATAAAACCATTTGCAAATGAGGCTTTGGGCCGATCAAGTGGCATTACCATGGTCGGACAAGACCATGCCCCCAAAAAGGCGTAGCTATGGTTCAAGTCAGCCAGGTCCCTAAATGATGCATTGGCATTACGCCAATCAAGAGGTGTAGCGATGGTTTGGGTTCGACCAAAGCCCCCAAGTGATGATGTGGCACTAGGCCGATCAAGAGGCGTGACTATGGTTCAGACATGACCAAGTCCCCATGTGATGCTGTGGCTTTCGCCTACCAAATGGCGTTGCTATGGTTCGGACACGACCAAGGCGCCAGGTGATATGATATAAAGCTTTGAGAAGCTAACTCAAGGGGTAAACCGGAGGCCGCTTTAAGACAGAAACTCCATGTAACCACACATGATGTAAAAAGAACAGAGATCCCGCTTTAGCTGAGGCCCCGGTTTATTGCATTGATCATAAGATATACATTGTCATAATATGTACATAAGTAGAGCCGATGGCTCAAGTATAGGAAGGCCGAAGATGAGCTATGTTCCACGGCCTATTGGTCTCCCCCTCTGATGTACGTGAGTCTGTATGCTCTCGAATATCGATCAGGTAGTATGACCCGTTGTGTAGATTCTTGCTGACCACAAAAGGTCCCTCCCAAGGTGGGGATAACTTGTGCATGTCTGTTTGATCTTGTATGAGCCGAAGTACCAAATCTCCTTCTTAAAAGGTTCTGGTTCTAACTCGGCGACTATGATAGCGACAAAGATCTTGCTGATAAATCACCGAACGGGCAGCCGCTATGTCACGTTCCTCATCCAACAGGTCCAGAGCGTCTTGTCGTGCCGCCTCGTTGTCCACTTCAACATATGCCGCTACACAAGGTGAATCATGATAAATGTCACCGGGGTGAACCGCCTCCGCTCCATAAACCATGAAGAACAGTGTGTATCCTATCGATCTATTGGGTGTGGTGTTGATGCTCCATAATACAGATGGTAACTCCTCAACCCAACAACCCGGCATCCGTTGCAAAGGAACCATAAGCCGGGGTTTGATGCCTCGCAAGATCTCTTGATTAGCCCTCTCTACTTGGCCATTGGACTGTGGGTGAGCCACTGATGAGATGTCAAGGCGGATGTGCTCACGTTGACAGAACTCCTTCATAGCACCCTTGGACAGGTTGGTACCATTATCGGTGGTGATGCTGTGTGGAAAGCCAAATCGGAAGATCACCTTTTTGATGAATTGAACCGTCGTGGCTGCGTCACACTTGCTAACGGGCTCTGCCTCCACCCACTTTGTGAACTTGTCAACCGCCACCAAGAGATGGGTTTTCTTGTCCTTAGACCTTTTGAAAGGCCCAACCATATCCAGCCCCCAAGTTGCAAACGGCCAAGTAATTGGAATCATCCTCAATTCTTGAGCTGGCACATGAGCATGTCGTGAGAACTTCTGACAGCCATCACGTCGTTTGACCAGGTCCTCCGCATCAGCATGAGCAGTCAACCAATAAAAGCCGTGGCGAAACGCTTTAGCCACCAAAGATTTTGAACCGGCGTGGTGACCACAATCTCCTTCATGGATTTCTCGTAAGATTTCACAGCCTACCTCAGGAGACACACAGCGTTGAAACGCCCCTGTCACACTGCAATGATGCAACTCTCCATTGATAATAGTCATGGACTTGGATTGCCAGATTATCTGCCTGGCCAGGGTCTCGTCCTCTAGTAACTCGCCCCGGTTCAGGTACGCAAGATAAGGAACCGTCCAGTCCGGGATGACATGAAGAGTTGCCACCAATTGGGCTTGCGGATCAGGAATAGCCAAATCCTCTTCACCAGGGAGCTTGACAGACGGATTATGCAGAACGTCTAAGAAGACGTTAGGAGGAACCGGTTTACCTTGAGAACCCGACTGGCTTAAAGCGTCCGCCGCTTCGTTCCTCCGTCGATGCACATGATCCACCTGATAGCCTTTGAAATAACCTGCAACAATATCCACCTCATGACGGTATGCTGCCATGAGTGGATCCTTGGAATCCCAAGTGCCAGATACTTGTTGAGCCACCAGGTCCGAGTCACCGAAGCACTTAAATCGGCTTAGATTCATTTCCTTAGCCATCCGGAGACCATGGAGTAAAGCTTCGTACTCAACTGCATTGTTAGTACAAGGGAACATTAAGCGGAGAATGTAACAAACTTATCACCTCGTGGGGAAGTTAACACGACTCCATCCCTCGAGCCCTCCAATTTCCTGGACCCATCAAAATGAATAGTCCAGTAGGTGTGATCCGGCTTTTCTTCAGGTGCTTGCAGCTCCGTCCAATCATTGATGAAATCCACACGTGCTTGAGATTTGACCGCCGTCTGAGGTATGTATTTCAACCCGTGAGGCCCAAGCTCTATAGCCCACTTGGCAATCCAGCCAGTTGCCTCCCTGTTCTAGATTATATCTCCCAAAGGGGCAGAGCTGACCACTGTGATGGGATGTCCTTGGAAGTATTGTTTAAGTTTCCGGCTTGCCATGAAAACTCCATACACCAATTTCTGCCAATGCGGGTACCTTTGCTTGGATTCAATAAGTACCTCACTGATATAGTAAACCAGACGTTGAACTAGATATTCCTTGCCTACCACTTTACGTTCCACCACAATAGCTACGCTAACTATGCGAGCGTTAGCTACCACATACAATAGCAGTGGTTCCTTATCAACCGGAGCGGCAAGAATAGGCGGATTGGCGAGCAGCCACTTCAAGTCCTCAAACGCTTCATTAGCGGCAGAACTCCAGGCGAAATTGTCCGTTTTCTTCAGCATCTGGTACAAAGGAATCGCCTTCTCCCCAAGGCAGCTGATAAACCGGCTCAACACAGCGATCCGGCCTGCCAAGCGTTGAACATCATTGATGCACTTCGGTTTAGCCAAGGAAGTGATAGCTGTGATTTTCTCTGGATTAGCCTCAATTCCCCTGTTGGACACCAGAAAGCCCAACAACTTGCCTGCCGGTACACCGAAAATGCACTTGGCCGGGTTGAGCATCATCTTGTATGTCCGTAGGTTATCAAAGGTTTCCTTCAAATCGTCAACCAGAGTTTCCTTCTTCCTTGACTTCACCACAATATCATCCACATAGGCATGCACATTACGACCAATTTGCTTATGAAGGCAATTCTGTACACAACGTTGATAAGTCGCCTAGGCACTCTTGAGCCCAAAGGGCATAGACACATAGCAGAAGGCTCCAAAGGGAGTTATGAACGCCGTCTTCTCCTGGTCCTTAACTACCATCTTGATCTGATGATCACTAGAATATGCATCCAGAAAGCTCAAACGCTCACAACCCGCCGTAGCATCAATAATTTGATCAATACGGGGGAGGGCAAAAGGATCTGCTGGACAAGCCTTGTTAAGGTCTGTGTAATCCACACACATACGCCAGGTGCTATTTTTCTTAAGAACCAGCACCGGATTAGCTAACCATTCAGGATGGAAAACTTCGACAATAAATCCAGCTGCTAAGAGCCTGGCCACTTCCTCTCCAATAGCTTTGCGTCTTTCTTCGTTGAACCGTCGGAGAAACTGCTTCACCGGTTTGTACTTGGGATCAATATTAAGGGTGTGCTCAGCGAGTTCCCTCGGTACACCTGGCATGTTAGAAGGCTTCCATGCAAAGATGTCCCGGTTCTCACGGATGAACTCGATGAGCGTGCTTTCCTATTTCGGATCCAAGTTTGCACTGATACTAAACTGCTTGGACGAATCGCCAGGTACAAAGTCAACAAGCATAGTCTCCACAGCCGATTTGAACTTCAGGGCCGGATCGTGCTCCGTAGTTGGCTTTTTCAATGGAGTCATGTCTGACGGATCAACATTATCTTTGTAGAACTTCAACTCCTCCGTGGCACAAACCGACTCAGTATAGGCTGCATCACCTTCTTCGCATTCCAAAGCGATCTTGCGGCTTCCATGAACAGTTATTGTCCCTTTGTAACCCGGCATCTTGAGCTGTAAATAGACATAGCAGGGCCGTGCCATGAATTTAGCATAAGCCGGTCGTCCAAACAGGGCGTGATATGGACTTTGAATTTTCGCCACTTCAAAGGTCAATATTTCTGATCTGGAGTCATAATCATCCCCAAAGGCCACCTCCAGGGCTATTTTGCCAATAGGATATGCCGATTTACCAGGTACCATGCCATGGAACACCGTATTGGACGGTTTAAGATTTTTATCCGTTAGCCCCAAATGGCGGAAGGTCTCGTAGTAGAGGATGTTAATGCTTCTCCCTCCATCCATGAGTACCTTGGTGAACTTATAACCTCCCACCTGAGGTGCCACCACCAACGCTAACTGACCCGGATTATCAACCCGGGGAGGATGATCCTCTCTGCTCCACACAATTGGCTGCTCAGACCAGCGTAAGTATCGGGGCACTGCCGGTTCAACATAGTTTACTGCCTGCTTATGAACCTTTCGGTCACGCTTGTCCAAACTAGTGGTGAAAACATGATATTGCCCACTATTTAACTGCGTCAGGTGGCTCTGATAACCCGACTGTTGCTGCTGATTGTAATGACCCTGGCTGCTCTGGTTACCTTGATTGCTCTGTCCGCCCTTGTTGCCAGTGAATCCTGAACCGGATTTTCCTCCGCCGTAACCCGGCCCATGAGATCCGGACCCTGAACCGCCACCTAATCTGTGATCATACCGGAGAGCATTAGAAATTTTAACCTCTTGCATAATGTAGCAATCCTTCCAAAGGTGGTTGGCCGGCATCTCCTTCATCCCATGCTTTGGACAAGGCTGGTTTAACAGATAAGTCAAGCGGTCCGGGTTGGGATTGGGCGCTCCGCTGCGATTCGGCGGTTTACCCTTTCGTCGCTGGCCTTTATCCTGCGCGTTGGTATTAGCCATAAAGTCCATGCTGCTATCCCCTTTACGCTTGCCGCCGTTTCCATGACCTGTCGTGTTGTGTTGCTGTCCTTTGGAGTTGCTGCTCTTCTTTCCCTTCCCTGTCTTATCATCGTTGGATTCGGGATCCTTGGTACTATCAGAGTCAGCATACTTCACTAATGCAGCCATGAGGATCCCCATATCGTTGCAATGGAGCTTCAACCGTCCCAATTTCAACTTCAGAGGCTCAAACCGACAGTTGCCTTCCAAGGTTATAACTGCTGTATTGGCATTGATGCGGTCTGACGAATGCAAAATCTTCGACACCCGGCGCACCTAACGGGTCATCGATTCTCCTTCTTCCTGGACACAAGCTGCTAAATCCACTATCAACATAGGCTGCTTGCATGTATCCTTGAAATTCTAGATAAACTGGGCTCGCAACTCGGCCCATAAACTGACAGAGTTGGCCGGTAAACTTTTTAACCAAGTACGGGCCGTCCCTTCGAGCATCATGGTGAAATACTTTGCACACGCCGCATCATCCACACGCATCTCCACAGCCATCTCATAGCTCTCCACCCATGTTTCTAGAGATAAATTGGCAGTGTAATTTGGCACCTTACGCGGGCCCTTGAAATCCTTGGGCAGGCGCACATTGCATAAAGCGGGGACAAGGCATGGTACCCCCAAAGAACTAGAGGTAACTCCTGGCTCGACCGAGGTAGTTGGACAAACCGGCATAAGCTGATGAGCCTCATACTACGCTGCTAACTCGGCCTCCCTGCACACTCGGGCCCGGTCCACCACTTCCTGAGCATCACCGACACCACCTGCCGGGTTATTGCCGCGGGGCGCTTCACGGTTTCGTGCATTGCTCGACATGGCCGGTTCATCCATACGCCTGCTGTAGCTCCGGCTTGGACGAGGGGTGGAGTGAATTCGGTCACGGCTGTATGAATATGCTTCTTGTTGGATCAAAGCTGTCCGAAGAAGCTCCTTAACCCGGCGCGTCTCCACCGCCTACGGAGAATCACCTTCAATTGGGATGGCCTCCAGTCGTGAAGCGGTAGCAACAAGGTTGTCCATAGGATTGGAATAATGACCTGGAGGCGTTGGGATAGGCTGAGGTACGATATTGTTCGGACGAGGCGGATCCATCAAGCGAGGCTGAACTGGCGCGCCCATCCCTGGTGCTTCTGCCCGGTTTAACACCGGCGGGTTACTGGTCCCCGCTCCCGGGGTGTTGAAGAGGTCCCTAGCTTCGTAAACCGGAGGCAGGCGAGACCGGTGCTTCCTCTTCAGGAGTTCATGTGACGCGTTCTGATCCAACATAAGCCGATAAGCCAGCACATCCAAAGCGGCCCGCTCTACGGCCATCCTGGCATTCTCTGCTGCTAGGTCGGCCTTAGCCTGAGTAATCTGATCCTTCACCTTTGCAATCTCACATTGTGGGTGTCCTGATCCGCCGGGTTAGCCTCCACCATGAGCGTAGCCAACGCATCAAACAGATCAGATAGAACTTGAGCCGGTGGGTGCACAGGGCCTCCTGCTCTGGCTGCCGTCGCCGTCCCTGACCCTGAGATCATTGCTGCTACGGTCGAAGAGTGGATCGCTGCTTGTGTACCAGCCATGAATATTCCAACCCGGCTTGGCAGATCCGAGGGGTCCGGAATACTTTCGCCATTGGAACAGCCACAATCTGGCCGTCATGTAACTGATACAAGGATTCGGTTTCTCCGGTCGAGGACTCGTCGCCGGAATAAACAACGGTCTCACCACCAGATTCCGATCCATCCTTGTATTCTCCTCCATGGATGACTCCCACGAAGGTGCGCTTCACGGCCGATTTAACCTGGGCGGATCGTGCACGCTGAGCCGTCTCGACAAGGTCGGTGCAGATGTCTGGCTCAGGGCTCGGTTCACCGATCTTGCCAATGAAGATGTGTATGCCACCAAAGGGGACCCGGTACCCGTACTCAATTGAGCCGGCCTCGGGGCCCCATCCTGCATCGTCGATGTAGAGCTTGCCGCGACGACTCTTGGTCATCCGGCCGATGGAGTAACACTTGAGTCCTTTGAAGTTGCCCTCCAAGAACTTGAAACCATCATGCGATAGCCCCACGGTGGGCGCCAACTGTCGTGGTTTTGTCATGGCAGATGTCCTCATGAAAGGACTTAGTCGTGGAGCCATCGCTACGGGTTAACTTGAAGGGGTTAAAGCGGACACAGGGACGCAAGAGAGTTTATACTAGTTCGGCCCCTTCGATGAAGGTAAAAGCCTACGTCTAGTTGTGATGGAATTGATGGGGTTTCAATGACTAGGGAGCAAACAAGCTTCGCCTAAGTCTCGAGTTGTTGTCTGTTCTCCTTGAACCGCCGCCGGGTCGTCCCCTTATATACATGGGTGACGCCCGTCGGTTTACAGAGTCCCGACACCGGCTCATAGATGTGTCCGGTTCGGTCTCCACTATTCCTAACTTACAATACAAGTTACATACCGACGCCGGTTTACGGCTACAGGCCTTAAACCGATTATGGGCCTTGAGCCCTCATCTGCCTTCATGGGCTTTAACATACTCAACTACTGATGAAGTTAACCCGGCCTGTCTTGGCCGGTTTACGCCCAGTAGTAATATCCCCAACAGCTGCTGTGAACTGTAATTTGGTGCATCGCACGTGGAACAAGACGGTGGATGAGCCACATGTCGGCCAGAGGGGTCCTGTTAAGTGTGTCGCCATTTCGTGTGTGGACTGACCCTGCTTGAGTTGCTACGCCCACACGACAGGAGCAGCCTACCACTTGGTTTTGCTCCTTAGTGAATCTCGACTATATTGATCTAAAAAGATACGTGCTGAACTACCCTCTCCGTCTCGGTTTTTTTATTTTTAGGCGTCTCGGTTTATAGGGCCTGCACGTAGTTCTAGGTCATCCATTTGACTAACTAAATATGACTTACTATGTCACAAAAGTATATCATTGGATTCTTAAGCGGATGTAGTTGTATTTAAAAGTAGAGGGCAGGGCTTTTCCTACGCGGTAGGCGGGGCAGTTCCACCTAGTCGGTTCGACAGAGACGCGAGAAGACGAGGGAGTAGGCTGCTGCAAACGTAGGGATGTGTGATTTGATAGCAAGTTACTGCTGGACAGGTGGGGACCCGTGATTTGACTTGCCATTATCATTTTAACTATGGCGCTACGACCGGCGTGAGTCTCCTGATTCCTGACCACCTCCATACAGGTGCCTCTCCCAATGCTCCACCATGTAGTAGAGGCTGGCACTTGCATGAGAGCCCACTTCTCCACTTTTTCCTTTCCTCTCTTTCCTCCACATATGCAAAAATGCCATGTAAATTGCACTATTGTACTTACTTTTACTTGCTCCTACAGGTGCTTAAGCTTGCCACATAGGCATAAAGTCTGATGTGGCAAGTTAATCAAGAAGAGAGAGACTAGTTTGGTGACCCAAGGAAGAAACGGTACTAAGCGCGTGTACGTAGGTGAAAAGAAAATTTTGAGTCTATAGCTAATTAAATGAATTAAACTTAGCAACACCATTTCATTGGAAGAGGTCACTCCTTGGCAAATGTAATAAATACTAGTACTCCTTGTGTCCCATAATATAATAACGTTTTTGGCACTACACTAGTGTGAAAAACGTTCTTATATTATGGGACGGAGGAGTACGGATAAAGAGATAGAGAGGATTAAAAAAATATACCATGAACGGAGGAAGTATAGTAAAAATTCTCAACCTAGAATGACGTCCATGCCATGTAGTAAACCGATACAGAGGAAGTATAGTAAAAATGAGGTGCTTTTACCGAGCGATCGGCGGGGGAGCATGGCCTGTCATCCAATCCCACGTGTCATGATGTACCAAGGAGATGTGCGTGTCCCTCTTGAGGCAGAAGCAATACTACGTGGTTTGAGATGATGGCAAACCGAAGTGTGAAATAATGGTTGCTTCGTCCGTCTGGGAAGGTGCGACATTGTGATTTGACGTCTCATTGCTCATTACTACTACTGGGCCGGTACGAGTGGGGTGCATCCCCCTGCTGTTCTGCACTGTTATTTGGTGCTTGACATGTCGACCCGGTTGCTATATGTCCCACATGTCGGCGACAGGAAGTACAAAATTCATGAAAGGGAGCGTCGACGGAGGAGTATACTACATAATTCATGAAAGGGGGCGACTTAGTTTTGGAAAAAACTGTTTTTATGGAGTACGTACCCACTAGGGTTTATAGGGCTCATCTAAAAAACATTCGTTTTTCAGTTTGATAAGTCTCAATTCTACTATACTAGTAGTAGTACCATTACATGTTGGATTTCGAGGTACGTTAGATGACCCGACGCAAGCAGTGTCAAGAGGAAACTAACCAATGCATGTACACGTTCATGGAAATTTAGTGGTCATTCATGCATTCGTTCTAATTAATGCCTCGGTAAACATAACTTCTTGAGAAAAACGAGTGTACTAATTACTTGTGCAAATTACGAAATTAATTCGACCACTCACCGTCTATCGGCGTTCTGGGAACGGGGGTCCCTAGACTTGCCTGCCTGCGGCCTACGGTGTGGCTCAAGTGGGGGCCCAGCGTGGCCCATCTTCATCAACTCAAGCTGAAGACCTTCGCGAGGGGCCAAGCCTCGCGGGGCGGACGACAGGAAGCTTCCTCAGAGGTAGCCTCATCAGGCAAGCTCGTGAGGAGGCGGAGAGATCAAGGCAGGGGTACCTCGCGAGGAGCCCGTGATGCAAGCCATGATGATCGAGGCCAGGCGGGTGCCAGGCGGGCGCTGGCCTGCACAGTGTCCTTGTTTCCCCTTTGGTGCAAAGGTGGCAAGCACAGGCCAAGGCATCGGGCAAAGGTTACCATTCCGGTGCAACGAGACCAAGACGAGCAGAACGGCAGGATGGAGGTCACCGTGGAGCCCAAGACGGCGTCATCACCAGTGCTTTTGGCACCCGAAGACCACCTTTGGTCAGGATAACTTGTACTAGATATTCCCCTTCAAAATGGCCAATTGTTGGCGCCCTTCCCGCTCATTACTTGGGGAGAGGCCCAGGGCCTCTATAAATAGAGCTAGCCACCATAGAGAGAAAAGGAGAAGCGATCGGATCTAATCATAGCTAGACGGAATCAGATAGAGAGACCAAGTAGAACACACCGCACCAACTCAAGAGCACCTCCTGCGAGGTTGTTCTTCCTCTGTACTGTTCATCTTCAGCCCCTGAGGCAATCCACCACACGACACACTGGAGTAGGGTATTACACCACAACGGTGGCCCGAACCAGTATAAATCTCGTGTCACTTGTGTTGTTCATCGTTTCCAACTTAGATCATGCGAGGAGATCGGACGTAGATCGGTAGGGGAGAGATCTCCGCGCGCACCCCAGAGTTCGAACCTCAAGGGTCTACCGGAACCTGAAATCTGACATTTGGCGCGCCAGGTAGGGGTGCGCCAGAATCTTTCTTCCGCTGTTAGCGTGTGATCTCCCGTCGTGTCCATGGCTGATGCTCGTCGGGCTCGCGCCGAGCGCCGGGCTGCTCTCGCCACCCGCGTTGCCCAAATGGCGCCCGTCGGCGGACGCCCTCGTCGTTCCCCGTTGCCTACTGCCAACGTCGCCACTGGCCCGGCAGGGAACGAGCAGCAGGCCTCGTCTCAGCATCCTTTGGTGCGGCGGGATGGCTGCACCGCCACCCCGTCGCTGACTCCAGCTGGTTCGTCGTCCCATGTCCGTCGCGCCCCCACGGACGATCACGCTGTGCTGCTCCTGGCAAGAGAGCTCCTGCACTACCGCCCCGTCGACGACCTCTACGAGGACTGGCTCGCCCGCATCAACGAGCTTGTCAGCACCGCAGGGGGCTCCCCTGCCGTCCCTCTTGCTGCCTCGCCCTCCGTTCCGTGCAGGAGGCGAGGATCAAGAGGTGCCTCCACCACCTCCTCCCCGAGAAGGCGCCTTGGCTCCAAGGCGCGTGGCCCCAGGGCAAGACCCTCAACGTCCGGTGCCTCCGCATCAAGAAGGGAGCTGCCAAGAGATCCCTCGTCCCAAAGAAGGTGCTCGCGGGCTCCCAGCGGCGGCACGCCAAGATCGCGTCCCTCCGCCTCCACGCCAAGACCCCGCGCTGCTCCAAGCGGCGGCACGTGGCAATCACCAGGAGCAGGCCCAACACCAGCAAAGGGATCCGGTGGCCACAGCAGGCTGCTGTGCATTCACCCCCGAGCTACGCGGCGTCACATGGCCAGGCAAGTTCAAGCCTGACCTGCCCCCTCGCTACGATGGCACGATGGACCCCGCGGAGTTCCTACAGCTCTATGAGCTGGGCATCAAAGCCACCAATGGAGACGAAAAGGTCATGGCGAATTGGTTCCCCATGGCGCTCAAGGACGGCACCCGCACCTGGCTCCTGAACCTGGCTTCTGGCACGATCTCCTCGTGGGACGAGATGTGCACCCGCTTCATCGCCAACTTCCAGGGCACTCGCGACCAGCCCCCGGTCATGAGCGACCTGCGCCACATCAAGCAACAGCAAGGGGAAACCCTGCAGAAGTACATCCAGCGCTTCAACAACACTCGCCTCAAGATCCCCAAGGTGACTGAAGAAGCCATCATCTCGGCCTTCTCCGATGGCGTGCGCGACGTCAAGATGAAGGAGGAGCTGGCAATCCATGAATACCTGTGCACATCCCTGGAGCTTTTCAACTTGACAACCAAGTGCGCTAGGGCTGACGGAAGGGCGCCTCTCCCTCCTCAAGCTCCCGGCAGCTGACCCAAAAGAGAAGAAGCTCAAGGCCAAGGATGTGAAGTGCAAGGGGGCTTCCGTGCTTGCAGCGGAACGAGACACCAAGCGAGGCAGGGATCAGCCTGAGTCATCCAAGGGCAGCCGATACTGTGTGTACCACGACTTCCACACCCACAACACCAACGAATGTCAAGAGCTCAGGGCCGTGCGAGATGGGCGAATCGGCCGACGCCCCGAGCGCAACGACAGGGGATATGGCCTAGGAGGAGGAAGAGGTGGAGGACGATGGGAAGACCGTGGCCCTCGCCAAGGGTGGTGCGACCGACCTCGCGAGGATCGCTGGCAGGACCAGCCTCGCGAGGGAGGCTGGAGAGACCAGCCTCGTGATGATCGCCCACACGGCAATGCAGGACTTCCTCCTTTGCCGCCACCACCAAGGAGGAATGAAGACCAACATCAAGACGATGGGGCTGGGGGCTTCCAGGATCCGCGCACAATCGCTTACATCTTGGGTGGCGCCCAGGCCCCAGCCTCACAACGCATCTTTAAGCAGTTTGCTCGCGAGGTGAATGCGGTCCTCCCAAAGCTTGAGGCCACGCACCCTCTCAGGTGGTCTACGTGCGCTATCACGTTCAGCTCAGCGGATCAGCTCAAGTGTGCGGCAACGGCCGGAGTCCTCCTGATGCTTTGCTCCCTAGTCATCAGCAATGTGCAGGTCACCGGGACCCTCATTGATGGCTGAGCAGGACTCAAGGTCCTGTCCGTCGAGACGTTTGACAATCTCCATGTGCCGTACGATCAGCTTCAGCCGACCAAGCCTTTCTCAGGAGTCACTGATGGTTTCACCGTTCCGATAGGGCAGGTTCACCTTCCAGTCACCTTCGGGCAGCGCAACAACTACCGCACCGAGCTCATCGACTTCGACGTCGCCCACATTCGCCTGCCGTACAACGCCATCCTCGGGTACCCAGCTCTGGCCAAGTTCATGGCAGTAACTCACCATGGTTACAATGTCCTCAAGATGCCGGGAAGCGGTGGAGTCATCACCGTACCCTGTGAAGAAAGAGACACAGTGTGTTCGCTTCAGCGTGCTTTCCAAGCCGCAGCAATCGAAGACCCAGATCACAAGAGCGGAAGGCTTCCCGAGGCGACCCACAAGAATAAGAAGGCTTCGCCTGGCCCAAGCCATAAGGAGGCAGGCGCCTCCAAAGGGGTTGCGTCATGTTTCGCGCCCGATCACGGAGAGCCACCCTCTCTCGCATAGAAAGGCGCGCCCAGCGCCCTCCTCAGGCAGGGCTCGGGGGCTCTTTCTTGGATAGCCACCAACTTTGCCAAGGTCGCGAGGGAGGCGCTCGGGCACCACTCGGAACGGTGCTCCCAGGCACGTTTCCTTCAGGAAGGTACAAGGTAAGGAAGACCAAACCCTCAGGAGTTCATCGCCAGAAACACCCAGGACCTACAGGATTCGAGAGTCATGCGCGGCAGCCGCCGCTTGCCCGCCGTAGCCCCACATCCAGGCGAGGATGGTGGGCTGCACGTCTGCATTGACGTACCGGGGCTCAACCGAGCCGCGTCTCAGGAGTGCCTCTGGCCTTCGCGCGTGGGGTGTTGCGAGGGTCCACCTCACATCTACGTTTGCATGCCTTTCGGCCTGCCGAACGCGGTTGCCGCTCACCAGCGCCTGCTGAGGAGCATTCTGGAGGCTCAGGAGGTCATGCATTGTGTGGTCCTGGTAGAGATGGAGATGGCCCTCGAGGACCCACCTGTGCCCCCAGAGCCTCCCGACGCTCCAGGGCCTGGGGGCTCGTGAGGGCCGACGTCTTCATCGTGCATCGCCCGCTTCTTCAGCATCACTTCATCTTGAATGGCACCAGGTGACATCTTTCTATGTTTTGTTTTTAGCTGGGAGCGCCCACAGGGCCGCATCATTCCCAGGTCGCGTGGGTCCGTCCCTGCGGCATGTATCCGTTTTTCTTATGCTCTTTACCTACCTTGTTGGGGGCGCCCTTTGGGCTGCATCATCCCCAAGCCGCTAGGGCCTGACCCAGCGGTGTTTGCTTTTCCTGCATCTACCTGAATGAATTTGCTTTTACATAATTAATCTGGTTCCCATGATCATCATCTGATGCTTATCACAGACTCCTCCGCTCTCATGCAAAGCGCTTGCACATTAAAAGGGGGGGACCTGAGCATCGCGACTCATGGGCTCCTACTGGCTCTACAGCCCTCACCCCCTGGCCTTGACCCACGGCATCGCGACCTGTCATACCAGCGGCGGCTGAGCTCGCTCGAGGGCCGGGACCTGAGGACGAAGAGCATTTGCATTCTAACCACCCTGCAGGAACACACCATTGAGAAAGCCTAGAGCCAGGCGCAACCCGCCTTGAGGTAGGGCCCCGTGAGTCCTGCGCTAGCTCATGGGTGCCCAGATACACCTCTCCTAGACCTACCGTGCCGGCCACGTGTCAGGGCAGGGCTGTACATGCCCTGGGGGATCCTCCCGAAGGGGAGCCCCCTCCCACATACCAGTGGAAGCACCATGCTCCGTGCTGGCTGACAACACTGCCGAGGAGCGGCTATGCCCGTACACATACGAAAGCGCTACGCTCCGCGCTGGTGATAAACAACTGAGGGCGGCCCACAGCCGTAACAACCTCAGGGAGCCTAGAGCTCAGTGTCCGGCACCGTCGCAACGCCTCCCCTTGGGAGTGCCGCTTGAGGGGGCTGGACACGGGGGCTACGCCCGGGCCTTGCCTGAGCACACGCCACCCAGCCAGGTCCCTTGGACCTGGTCATCACGCACCCCTCCCCGAGCGGAGCCAAGGTATGAAAACCCGTTTGAGCGTCAAGGGAGACTCCTGAGCATCACGACTCAGGAGCCTAACTGGTCACGTAGCCCCTCACTCCTTAGTCCCGTCCTGGTTTCCGGTCGGTGCTAACGCTGGGTGAGGTACACGCAGGGTCGGGCCCTGCCGACGCAGAACGACCAATCCACTCCTTGCTTCCCCCTTCCCTAATTGTTGCTCGCGCGTCAAGGGGGACTCCTGAGCATCGCGACTCAGGAGCCTAACTTGCCACGTAGCCCCTCACTCCTTAGTCCCGTCCTGGTTTCTGGTCGGGGCTAATGCTGGGTGAGGTACGTGCGGGGCCGGGCCCTCCCGACGTAGAGCGTAGACAAGTAGGAGAGGAAAATGCAAATTCCAGGAAATTCAAAGCAAATATTACAAGCCATAGATTGTTCCACAACACCAAACACAAGTTTAAACGCCTCCGCGAGGCATGGTGCATGTTGCAGGAATAAAAACAGGACAAAAGCCGTGAAGGGATCACTCTCCAGTGGCGCCGTCGCCGGTGATTGAGTCACGCTAGGCGACTCCGACTCCTCAGGTCACGGAGTTGGCGGCACCGCGCCCGTGCAAGATGCTGAAGGAGCGGCACTTCCCCAGCAAAGCCTTGGCTCGGCCTTTCACGGCTTCAGCGGCAGTGGCGGCACGGTCGCCGCTCACGGGTTCCAGCAAGCTGTCGAAGTCGACGTCGGGGTCGCGTAGGTAGACGTGGCTGAGGACATGCATCAGTGCCGCAGAAGACAGAGCACGTGCCTCGGCCTTGACCGCGGGTCCAAGGCCGTTTGCGACATCTTCAAGCGCATCGACCAGGAAGGGGAGCATCTTGGCGTGGCCGTCCTCCGCACCAGCCAACGACTCCTCCAAGCCGCTCTCGTAAAGCGTCTTCAGCGTGGCGCGAGCCTTCTTCTCCAGTTTCACGCAGGCCACCCGATCCTCCGCCAGGACCTTCGCCTTGGAGTCTAGCTCGGTCATCTCCACCTTCAGCAACTGCTCCAACGTCTCCAATCGGCTGTGGCGGTCATCAAGCTTGGCGTCCCGGTCCTCGATGGCTGACTCCCGAGCCTTCATCTCCTTCTCCTTCTCCTGGCGGCCGTGGACCTCCTTGGCGAGCTCGTCGCGCAGGCCTTCCAGCGAGCCTGGGTAGCCGCAGCTTCGCCTAGGGCAGCGTCGCGGGCGGCCTTGTCTTTGTTGGCGGCCTGCTTCCCCCCGTCGGAGGCCGACACGGCCTGGCTCAGCGCTGCTCGGACGGAAGCGGCAGAACTGGCCCAGCCAGAAGCTAGCTCCAGGCGCCCGGCCACTAGGCGAGGGTCCGCGCTTAGGAGATCCTCCCGCAGCTGGTTCAGTTCGTTGGCGGCCTGGTCCAGGATGGTGGCAGAGGGAACAGAAGAAACAGGAACCTGCGAAGTAGGCGAAGATGACGGCAGCGTGATCACAGCTTGACAGGAAGGAACCCCCTGGGCCTTGGCTGCTCCGGCTGCAGCATTGAGCGCAGTCGACTCCCGGGTCAGCGGGGCCACGAGGGCCGACTCCTCGCCAAGCTACCCCAGTTAGCCTCGCGAAGACGATCGGGCCAGGGAGGCATGAGCCTCGTCGTCTTCTTCACCAGCGGATGAAGGCTCTGCCCCGGCAGATGGACTCGCCCCAAGCAGGGCCGCAGAAGCCCCCCTCAACCTCTTTGCTGCAGGTGCCGGCCTAGCAAAAGAATGCAGATGTCAAGCCTCGGCGGCAGAAATCAAGCAAAGCACGAATCAAGAACTTAATGGACGTTGTTCATGGACTCAAGCAACCTCCGGCCAAACTTGAAGCCGAAAGCCTGCAGCTGGGGTCGGCCTTGGGAGTCCTGGAAGCAGAAGGCACGTCAGGAGGGCCGGAGCTGGCCTTAGACCACCGAGGGACCACAGCAGACCCTGGGGGAACTAGCCCCGACCTGCCCTTCCTTGTGACCAAGGGAGAGTCCTCCCCTCCTCGCCTGGCGCCGGCCTCGTCGTCGTCCGGCATGGAGCGGAGGGCCTGGGACCTGCGCCGAGGAAAGGACTCCCCCGACTCCTCGCCAGTCGCTTCAGAGTCAGACTCTTCCGCCTCTTCTTCCCCCTTACTCCCGCTGGAGCTGCCGGAGGACACGTTCACCATCGCCAGCGCCGCCAGGTCCTCGGGAGCTTCCCCGGGCACCAGCCCCTCACCATTGAAGGTGGGCATGGTGTTCACCACCTTCTTCCAGTCGTCGCGAAGGAACAGGAGGACGAGGGAGCCCACCGGGCTCGCCACATCACCCCCAACCAAGCAATGAAGGGTCGCGACCAGATTCTCGTCAGTCAGGGCCTTGGAGCTCAGGCGCAGGGCGGCGTCCGCTCCCCCAAGCCTCCACAATGGGAGTGAGTGCTCCTGGAGAGGAGCCACCCAGTGCTCCAAGAACTCCCTCGGGAGCGTGGCCCCGGTCAACTTCGCCGCCCCCAAGTTGCTGGTCCACAAATCTGCGTTCATCCTCTTCAGCATTGCCTTCGCACAGGGGTCGACGAGCTCCGTGCGGGACCACGCGTCGACGGCCTTAGGCTGCCCCGTGGGTAACACCAGTCGGGGGTGGATGCGCCCGACGTCCACCATGACCCACTTGCTTCGTAAGCCTTCGATCCTCTTCCCAGGCATCGAGATAGCAGTGGAGTTGGAGTATGCGATGAAGCTCGCGCATGCGGAGACATGGGCACCAAAAACCCGGAGGGAGAAAAAGTGGCACAGCAAGGCCACTGAGGGCTTCACCCCAACGTGAGCCTCACAATAGTAAGCAAAAATCGCCAGGAGAAGGATAGAGTTGGGGTGGAGATGCAGAGCCTGCAAGTTGTATTGGCGAAGAACGACAAAGAAGAACTCAGAGAAAGGAGGCACCAGACCGGCGATGATGGCGCTCACGAAGAGCGGGTAGAAGGTGCTCCCCTTGCCCTCAGGCTGGTCGGAGCCGGCCCTGAGCACAGTCGCCCCCTGGCGGCCCTGCGCCACCGTCATCAGGCGCGTGAGGGCGAGATTCTTCTCTGATAGGTTTGGGGAATTTAGAGCCGGCGAGTACCAGGCCTCAGTCGGGGACTTGCGAGGCGCCATGGCATGCCGGATGAGAAGGATTGAGACAGATCTGGAGGATTTCGGGAGCAAGAAGGAGAAGAGCGAGAAAGGGGATCTGGGGCGAGACGAGCGAGAACAAAGCAAGTAAGTATGGCCCAGGCACCTCTTTTGTCAGATGGACAGTTGCCGAGGCATCGTGGGAAGCGCAGACGCCCACGTCCAATCAATCGCCACACGGCGCCCAAGGCCGCATGCTATTGGGGCCCGCGGCGCTTCGCGCTTGCCCCTTCGCCTCTCTGCTAGGCCAAGCCCGGGCGCGCCTTGGGCCAGGGGGCTACTGTCGGCGTTTTGGGAACGGGGCCCCCAGACTTGCCTGCCTGCGGCCTGCGGTGTGGCTCAAGTGGGGGCCTAGCGCGGCCCATCTTCATCAACTCAAGCTCAAGACCCTCGCGAGGGGCCAAGCCTCGTGGGGAGGACGACAGGAAGCTTCCTTAGAGGTAGCCTCATCAGGCAGGCTCGTGAGGAGGCGGAGAGATCAAGGTAGGGGTACCTCGCGAGGAGCCCGTGACGCAAGCCATGACGATCGAGGCCAGGCAGGCGCCGGCCTACACAGTGTCCTTGTTTCCCTTTCGGTGCAAAGGGGGAAAGAACATGCCAAGGCATCGGGCAAAGGTTACTATTCCGGTGCAACGAGACCAAGACCAGCAGAACGGCAGGACGGAGGTCACCGTGGAGCCCAAGATGGCGTCATCACCACTGCTTTTGGCAGCCGAAGACCACCTTTGGTCAGGATAACTTGCACTAGATGTTCCCCTTCAAAATGGCCAATTGTTGGCGCCCTTCCCGCTCATTATTTGGGGAGAGGCCCAGGGCCTCTATAAATAGAGCTAGCCACCACGGAGAGAAAAGGAGATGGGATCGGATCTAGTCACAGCTAGACGAAATCAGATAGAGAGACCAAGTAGAACACACCGCACTAGCTCAAGAGCACCTCTCGCGAGGCTGTTGTTCCTCTGTACTATTCATCTTCATCCCCTGAGGCAATCCACCACACCACACACTGGAGTAGGGTATTACACCACAACGGTGGCCCGAACTAGTATAAATCTCGGGTCACTTGTGTTGTTCATCGTTTCCAGCTTAGATCACACGAGGAGATAGGACGTAGATCGGTAGGGGAGAGATCTCCGCGCGCACCCCAGAGTTCGAACCTCAGGGGTCTGTTGGAACCCGAAATCCGATGCCGTCTACCTCGGTTGGAGAGATTTTGAAATTGAGCCATAAACTGGAAAGGAGGGAGTAGTAACTTTCGTCTCGATTACTATTTGTGGCCTTGTATAGATGCAAAATGTATTTTTTTATAGTGGCCTTGTATAAGGAAATGGAGGGAGTACTAAGAAAAGTACGTAGTAGGGACAAGGAGTAAACGGAGGGAGTAGCAAAATTTTCTCCTCGTGCTGCAAGCCACCGCGCGCGTGAACGAGGGACCGGGTGTAAAGGTGTACAGTAGTAGTACTACTACTACTACTACTCGTAAGCAAGCTTCACCTCATCCTGCGAGCCACCACGCCCGTGGGCGGGGGAGACGGCGTACTAAGCAAGCTTATCCTCGTTCTGCGAGTTGACAGGACACATCAAAAGTACTCCAGTGTATAGAGCCTTGCCTCTAAGGTAGGCCCCACATGGTTTGCTCTTTTTTAATTTAACATAACGCGTCAAGTCGCAATTTGTTTGTTCACCCGTGGTAGACGATCCTCCTTCCACCAAGTGGACAACCAGTACACGTGCCAAATTACCACGTGGGCTGCCTTTTTCGTACAGAAATGAGCTCCACCGTGTACCCGCGCGGGTGTGGTTGGGAAAGAGACGGGAGTACGTGCAACGTGCGTGCACCTCTTCTCTTCGTGCACGTCCCCCACCTACGTGTGTGTGTGTGAGAGAGATAC